>NC_056747.1:1267353955-1267648955 GCF_019279795.1 Protopterus annectens | reverse complement strand
TGAAATGAGTGAGACAACCATATTTTGATATGCTGTTGAATTACAGAAAGGTGTAGGGAGGATAGCTTTTTTTTTAGTCTATGGAAGACAGCATACAAATAAATCATACAGGTCATGTAAGCTCCATGTCTCTGAAATTCTGCATCTCTTCCCCCTAGGTCTCCCATGAAAGTATGCTTTGGATGTGTCATGACTCATATTCCCTGGTAACCAAAATATAAAGAAATAAAAATAAATTTACTCCCAGTTCGGTTAGAACTGATATGGTACATTCACAATGTACACCTTTATTTTGACGTCATATTTTATTGTAGTTTAGTTTATTATGGTTTGGTTACATTATGCCCAGTTCTGTTTTGTAGTTACATAATCTAGTTTATGTGACCTCTAATAGTCTTGCCTATCAGAGTAGCCCTGAAATCAAGACTACCCTGCAACCCATATTTTAGAGTTCTTCAGGGGGCTGAGCCAGTCCAGATATAACTAAATAAAGGTTGCAGTAGGTTTGCCGAGTCACCCTCAAAGGTTTACATAGCCTTGTTCCAAAGATGGCAACCGTATAATAAAGAATATCTCACTGAGTAACATTACAGACCTTGACACAGAAATATGCTTAATGTTAGCTAAAAAACAACTACTACAGTTTCAAGAGAAGAAGCTTTTGCTAAGGAATTTCAAAGAAGAAAGGGAAGGATAGAGGATCAGCACTAGGAAGACAGTGACAGGACAGACAATGGCATTAGCCTGACATATTCTGGACTGATGGGGCCCCCTGCCCATGTGACTGCTGAGTCCTCCATCAGAAGCTGACAATAACTAAATATCCAGGTCTCTGTAATCACAAGGCAGCTTTAATAGCTTATCTTTGCCCTGAAAGGATCTTGACTCAGTGCTGCTGAAACGAGTTTTACAGGCTCTTTAAATTTAAATGTGCCTCCTCTGTCTCTGTTCTGTGTTATTTATTAAGCTGGATACACCTCAGAGTTCAAGGGACTTTTACTCTCCAATCTGCAGTTGCCTCATAAAGACACCCTACAGTCCACAAAGTCAGATTCCTTAATCAGAAGCATTGTTTACTTTTAATTTGCCAGGAGTTCTAAGAGTTCCTTTCTTTCTAACTGTGGCCAAGTAATGAAAGTAAATTAAAAGCAGAGCTTCAGGGACTGTGCCTTACTTAGCTTAGTTTTTAAATTAGTAGAGTCATTTATTAAGCGTTTTATACTTCCACGTAATTAGGTTTTTACAAAATCTTTTCTCAGACATAGAAATCTGAAGATCCATGTGTGAGTAGCTCTGATACTTAACATTTGTAAACAGTCGGTTATACTGTAGTCAGATTTATTTGTGTTTTTTTTTTTTTTTTGGTTTGTGAGGGTGGTGATGGTTGGGGTGGGGGTTACATTACAATTGCTTTGTTTCTTTTACTTTCTGCCCACAGCCATAAGCAATTCATCTCATCTAGTCTGCATGTTTACCCACTCTCATCCTTAAAATGCATGTTTTCTGCTTTTTATCATGACTCCTGTTCTTCTCACGTCATTTCAGGTAAACCTACAAAATGTAAGTCAGAACTTCACATTTCCTGACCAATGCATGTTTTGTCAGTCTTATCTTTTTTGTCTGAATTTTAATATATTTATTAGCCGAGTAAATTCACTATGCAAAATATTCCCATATTATGGCCAACTCAGGTATTGTCCATTAAAGTGATTTATTCAAAGTTGTACACTAGACAAATGGAGAGATTCTGCGGGAATCAAACCTACGACAAAGATTATTAAAACTCCTAACCTTAACTCTCTGAAGACAAGCTGACATTCAATCAGCTATTAGTACTTTACCAGAAACAGGTATTGTTTCATAGTTTTTCCATATCATCCCAACTTCTCTGTTTTGAAAATGTTATTTATACCTGCTCTCAGCTCCATCATGGGTCCTATTTAGACGCAATGCATTAGACCCTTAGGAAATCACATTTCTAAATGATCTCTGACTAAACTTCTCTCATGTTTTTAATGTCTATTCGTAGCCTCTGTAGAGAATGTTTATTTGTTTACTAATTTAATTTTGTTAACCATGGTAGAGTTCTAATCCACATGGACCATTTTCTGGACAACCCAGGTGCAAAGTAATAAATCAGTTATATATGGTCTTAACACCATCATTGTAGATAACATAACAAGTAGATAAAAATCTATGTTCTCATTGTTATACAGTCACGCTAATAAAAAATGTGAATTAGTTAAGGAGTATGCAGAAATCCTAAGCTGTCACACTGATTTGGCTGAAAACAGTCAATTGACTAGTCCACTTACCTGGTTACCAAATTTCAAATAAATAAGTAAATAAATGTGACATGTTGAAATAAGCCCTGTCTGTATATCTAATGCTGAAACCTAATTGTCTTCCCACCACCCCATCCTGTCAGTTCCTCAGAATATCTTTATAGATCATTGATTAGCTCTGAGGGATAGGTTCATAGGTAGGTACTAGGCTATCTGCCCGAAGGCATTTATAAACCTAGCAAGAATGTTTTCGCTCTCACCGCCCCCTTAGATTAGTTCCCTGTGCCTCTGTCCATCAGAGCCACTGAAGTGATCCCCGGGGTAAACTTTCTGTTTCCCATCCACTCGTCAAGGGTGTTAGCGAGGAGCTCTGTCTAATGTAGAATGAAATCTTGTTCCAAAGCATGGGAAGTCTCTGGGACAGGAATCTATCCCTCCAGCACATCCTATTTATTGTTGTGGTGAGGTTTAGATCCCTAGAGCGTGTGGCTTGAAGGGATAAGGTTTTCTTTATGTGGAGTATGTCCATCAATTCTGGGACATGGCCTTGTATGTCAGGCAGAGATCACCTCTGAGTAAGCGGTATGCAACCAAGTACAGCTGGAGTTTCTTCAGTCGAGCTGCATAGGGCATCTGTCTGAGGCCAGTGATCCTCTTGGTGAGGTACTTCTGTGGTCTTTCCAGCAGTTGCAGGTGTCTTGTAAGGTACATCCCAAATGGGGCGTTGTACTCTATGATGGGTCTGATGAGTGATGAGTAGAGGGGCACAATGACCTCTTTTGATCTGGATGCAAAACCTTTTGTGATTAGGTGGGCCACATAGAAGGATTTTCTAACCACTTTGGCAATGTGATTATCAAAGGAAAGACTACTATCTGCTTCGGTCCCCAGATCCCTTATTATGTTTTCCGTATTTAGGGGGCTACCACCTATGTAGTAGTTTGTGTGTACTTTGTTTTTTCCAAATGGGATGACTATGCACTTTTTGGCATTTAGCTTGAGGCCATGATTTTGAAACCAGATATCCATCTCAGTGAGACCATTTTGGAGGATGTCTGAGTCAATTATAGCCCCTAGTTTGCAGTCATCTGTGAACATGGTCAGCCATAGTCCTCCTGTGCTTGCCTGTACCTCTGAGAAGTATATGTCGAACAAGAGGGGTCCTAGGACTGAGCCCTGGGGAACGCCACTTGTAACTGGTTTAGAGTTAGACCTAGCTCCTGCAACTCACACCATGTGCGTTCTGTCTGTGAGCCAATTGGCAGCCCATCTTGTGACATAGGGGTTTATGTTTAGGCTGGTAAGCTTGTCTATAATACCAGAATTTCCCGGGGTCTGTTGTGGCTCCACCTTTGTGGAGCAGAATAACCATTGCTGTGTGCCACTCTATGGGTACATAGCCTGTGGAGAGGCTGAGTTTGAACAGTGTGTTTAGGTGAGGGGTTAGTTCGTCTTTGAGCTTGTGTAGGCCACAGCCTAGGACACCATCCGGTCCCATTGAAGCTGTGTTTTTGGCTTTGGAGAGGGTTGTTTTAACCTGAGTGTCTGTGATTTCAGGGGCTCTACATTCTTCTGGTATGGTTATGGGCCCTTTTGGAGGTGAGAGGGGGGTGAAGTTTGCACTGAACCTGCCTGCCAGGATGTTGGCACTAATGGTTAGTTCAGTGTATTTTGTGCCATTCTGCATTAACTCCAAGCAGATCTGAGCATTGCCACTTAGATTCTTGACATAGCTAAAGAATGGCTTGTGGTTATTTTTGGAGTCCTTGGCAATTTTTCTTTTGAAGCTCGCCTTGGACAATTTTATGAGGGATTGAGGTTTCTTGCTGATACTGATCAGGCATGTCTTCCCTTCTTGGGATTTTACTCTTTTCTGCACTAGTTTCCTCCTTCTATTGTATAGCTTGTTTATGGCAGGGGTCCACCAGACTGGTTTCCTTTTCTTGGAGGAGTGAGTCTTGGTTTTGCTTGGGATAGCACGATCCATGCATTCTTGTAGGTGCCCGTAGAATGCATTAGTAAAGGATTTTGTAGCTTGGACAGCATTATCCTTTAGCATGGGGGGCTTTGAAACTTTCCACATCAGTTTTAAGTAATGTGAAGTTTGCTTTTGAAAAGTTTTTCATGGTGGTTTCCTTGTCCAGGGGTGGGGGCAGAATGTGGATATCCAAAGTGATTTTTGTATGGTAAGATCTAACAAGAGAAGGGTTGACCTCCGGTGTGGAAACACTGGTCGACCATATTGGTGATGACCAGGTCCAGTATGTTGTCATCTCTGGTGGGAGTGTTGACCAGTTGATCCAGGGAATTTGAGTTTATAAATTCTAGGAAATGTTGGGCAAGGGAGTTAGTACTTGAGTAGTTCTCCCAGTTAATGTTTGGGTAGTTGAAATCACCCAATATTAGGGTGTTTGGTAGGACCTTTATGTTTGTGTTTCCAGAAATGCAGAATGGGGGTCCTGGGACATGGTGGGTGATCTGTAGCAAGCTACAATTTGAATTGCAGTTTTGCCCATTGTTAGTTGCATATGGATGATCTCTGAAGAATCGTGCTGTGCCACTAACCTGGAAGTGTGGGTATCCATAATGATTATGAATACTTCCCCGCCTTTTGTATTTTGGTCAGGGTTCTGTGGCCAAAATGTATGGTATGAGTTGTAGCCTGGTAGTGCTGGGGTGCTCTCTGCAGCCTTAAACCAGGTTTCTGTTACTGCACATATATTGATTTTCTCCATACTGAGGAGTGCCTCAAGTGCGTGCATTTTGAGGTTTAGACTTCTGGCATTGAGTAGCATTACCTCAGATTTTTGTTACTTGTGCTATTTAAGGCGGTGGGTTTGTCTTTTGAGCCTTGCCTAAAAAAGGCACTATGGGGGTGGCAAGAGCCTTGGCCAGTATTCGAAATCCTAAAGGTGACAGGTGCAAGCCATCTCTAGCAAAGCAGTGCGGCTTGTCAAGCATGTCATCCCAGGCAGACAGACACTGGATCCCCTTTGAATGACACCAGAAAATTAGCCAATTGTTGAAATTGATAATTTTTTCTTTACACCGTTGTATCATTTTTGGTGAGGGCAGGACGCTACTCAGGGTCAGGGTCATACCGGCTTGGGCTACATGATCAGAGAGCTCTTCCATGTCTCTTTTCATACAGTCCAGGGAGGTATGGCTCAGGTCATTCACACCAACATGGACAATGACAGAGTCATATTTGTAATTGTTCTGGAGTGACCTGAGTGCTTGTGTTATGTGGCAGATCCTGGCACCTGACAGACAGCTAACAGCAACCTTCTCCTTATTCAGCCTAGTGAGTGGGATGTCAGTGTGCCTGACTATAGAATCACCTATTTACTAGTATGTTGGGTATGTTATTTTGCCTTAAGGGCTGTGATTGTGTGGCATGCTGGTTTTGTGAAGTATGTGTTTCATGGTTTGTGTTGGGGGTGGTGGTTGCTTGGATGTCAAATTTGGAGGTCTCTGTTGCTTTTGCAGATTTTTATTTAAAGCCTCCGAGTGTGTTTTTGTGTATTTACGTGTGTTTTTTGCCGGTGCTGGTTTAATGGGTCTATGTGAGACTGGTGGTGTGATGCCAGTATTTCCCTTCTCCTCTTGACTGTCTGATCCAGTTTTGGGTTGAGAGAGCTTAGCCTCCAGTTTGGCTGTATAATTGCATCTCTCGCATGTATTAGTGTTTGGTGGTAGGAGGAGAGGGTCATCTGTGTACATGAGGCAGTTGTAACATTGCCTCAAAATGCCCAGGTTCACCAGTTGGACTGGAGAGTACACCTGAAACTACCCTTTGGACATGCCTGGATAGGTACAGTGAACTGTTTTACTGAATAGCTGGCAAGGTCGAATAGAGAGCCTTGTCTTTCTGTACAGTATAGGGGGGTCTAGTGCTAGGGTTTAAGTGCTTGCTAATTCTGAAAACAAATAAATGTGATGCCTGGATTCCATACCATGCAGCAGCCCTTGTTTGAAGTCAGCCATCTTATTCTCTAATTTTCTTCATAACAGTGCCATATTTAGGAATGGTAGGCCTTGCCTGAGGGAGAGTGTGTGTGTGTGTGTGTGTGTGTGTGTGTGTGTGTGTGTGTGTGTGTGTGTGTGTGTGTGTGTGTGTGTGTGTGTGTGTGTGTGTCTGTGTGTGTGTGTGTGTCTGTGTGTGTGTGTGTGTCTGTGTGTGTGTGTGTGTGTGTGTGTGTGTGTGTGTGTGTGTGTGTGTGTGTGTGTGTGTGTGTGTGTGTGTGTGTGTGTGTGTGTGTGTGTGTGTGTGTGTGTGGGGGGGCAGATGTCCTACTTGGGGATTCCATTCAGACATAATGTCGTGATTCTAATTCCTGTTTGAGTGACCATTGTTTCCACTAGTACGTAATGCTGGTTATCACTGGTAGTCACACCAAGTAGTACTCTGCCATTGTTTATAGATCCCATGTGACTGCTTCCAAATACCAAGGGGTTTCCAAACACTCAATCCTCCATATGGCTCAGTTATCCTTATCAACCTAAATTTCTTAACAGACTTGCAAGATAGAGTTTCTATAGCACAAAATCATTTAGCCAAACAAGTTAAACTCAGGTTACCGCAACAAGGACACCTTTCTGTAGCTGCAAAAGGCTATAAACTCATTAGAACTGAAAGATCAGCTAACACTAAACTCCAGTGCAGCTGTTCACTGCTCTGACAAATGTGCTCCCTGTTTAAATTCCCTTATAAAATAGCACTTCCCAAAAACTCACTTTAATCTCCTTACACCTTACCCAGCCATGTCATAACTGGCACCAAAAACTCACTTTAATCTTCTTAAACCTAACCCAGCCATGTCATAACTGGCATGGTAATTCCACGTTCACAGCTGTAGTCTCCAGATCTTGGAATAACCTCCCTGTTACTATTTGGAAAATCTGCAAGCTCACCTTCAGAGAAGCTGTCAAGCAACACTTCGCTCTGTGTCACACTCTCTCTCTCTCTCTAAAATTGTATCTGTAATACTGTTTTTTAACTTAATAAACTGCCTGTAAACTCCACAAAGCTCTTTCAACAATGATAATCAGACAGTACCCTGAACCTTATATGAAAAGCATTATGAAACTTAGTTATACCATACTGCATATTTGTTTGACATTCAGTGTATCCTATGCTGATTGAAGTAATTTGGTTAGATTTCCTTGTTATGCAGTTTTTGCATATTCTGTGTTTTTGTCTTCCTGCGAATTACATGTGACTATATATAGTTTAGGTTCATAATTTAGTACTAAGCTAACTGCCCTTGCGAGTCATTTTAAGCCTAACCAATTATCCCTTGTGAGACTCAAACCTTGCACCTTGTGTTTGTAAGGCAAACACCTTAGCCATTGAGCCACCCTCCCAACCAGAGCTTTTCTCCCATGTTCTTTATTGAAAATAAGTTAGGTCCAGTTGAAATGTTCAAATAATCAAACAAACATATACAACTAAACATACCTTATCTTTCCTCTCTTTCTACCCTCTCCTTTAAGAAAAACAAACAGGCTACATTATCTTCATTGACAGCACAAATGTAAAAAATGTTTGAGAGTATTGCCTCCCTGTTGTACGTTCCCAGCTTAATTATGAAGATACAATAGGCTTGCTTAGCTCCCTGCACCATTGGCCATTCCTTTAGTTCAGACCAGATAATCCAATGACCAGAAAAGACAGGACAACCACCTTAATAAAACATGGTTTATTGTAGAAAACGTTGAGCGCTTTCTTCCCCACTAAAGGGACTTCCTCAGAACAATATAAAAACACAAACACCCAGCTCTAGTTATGCTCCACCCTAATTGAACAATTACATTCAATCACTAATTGTTAAAAACATCAATTACTTAAAAAATGCATTTAAAACAGACAATGACATTCACAAGTTGTGATTTTAAACTAAACATGAAAAATTCATTGTTTTTTTTTATAAAAAACATGTTGTTGGCTTTCCAACATTTATTTGTTTGCCCCTCATTTACCCCCAAAATATTACGCAACTTTAAAATGATCGAAATAGTAATCATTTTGTTTATTCCAGGGTAATAAGAAGCATTTAAAAGCAGCTGCCATTTCAGTTCCATGATGTCTAGATGCACATCTAATATTCTTCCTTGCACATATTTTTGCAACTGTTGTACCACCATAAATTTAAACTTGTGTCCTGCGTAGGTGTGCATATGTCTAAACAATGGACTGTTGATTCTATTGTTCCTTATATCCCCTAAATGTTCACCTATCCTAACTTTAAATTTCCTACAAGTTTTCCCAGTATAAAATACAGGGCAACCTTGAGATTTAGCCATATATGTCATATTAGTGGAGTTACAATTATATGTATTATTTTACCATTTAACTTAAAATCTTTACCCCTTTCCAAAATAAAGGAACAGTAAATGCAACCATTATACTTAAAATTACCTGTAGTTCTTTTACATGTTACATTCTCAACTCTCCTTTCTAATATATTTTTGAAGGATCTATCTTTCCTATAAACTATTTTCATGTTTCTACCAACCTTCTGTGCATTATTCTCGTCAAACTGTAATATTTCCCAATTGTTTTGAATAATGTTGGATATTATACTAGCTTCATTATTATATGTTACTATTAAACTCATGCTGATATTGGTTTTGTCTATTTTATTCTCCATTGATGCTACCCCCCCCTAAATAAACATTATTTATACATTCCAAAATGGGCCTATACACCCCCATGTCACGCTTATTTTTAACCTCTGTAAATATAGCTGACATCTTGTTCGGGTAACCCCTCTGCCTAAACATCTGCAAAGTAAATTCAACCTCAAATAAAAAATCTTCATATTGGTTAACCATTCTGGCCACGGCCGCCCGCACCAATTGACCCTTGACCTCAGATTTCTTTTGATGGTGCGGGTGCCAGCTACTGTAGTCCAAATATGAGTTGGAGAAGGTAGATTTTCTATAAATGTTAGTTACAAACTTTTTGTTGCATGTGTCAATACGAAGGTCAATATCCAAATAGGTGATTTTTACCTTATCGTACTCATAAGTGTATTTTAAAAATTCAATTGACTCATTAATGTATTTTAAAAATTCTTTTAATCTTTGCTCAGTTCCTCTCCAAATAAAGAACAGGTCATCCAAGAATCTGGTGTAATGCACTATATCTGTTACAAAAGAACTTTTCATTATGAATTCCTGCTCCCAAAAAAGACATACGGTTAGCAAAAATGGGGGCACATGCTGCCCCCATTGCTAAACCCTTCGTCTGTTTATAATACTGGCCTTCAAAAAAGATATAGTTGGTCTTTAAAACTACCTCCATCAAAGTAATGAACGTGTTAATCTGATCTTGGTCAAAAATGTGTGTCTTACTCAATTGCTGTTCTAACCAGGATAATCTTATTTCAAGAGGTATAACCAAAAAAAGATTAGCCACATCTACAGTGACTAAAATCAAATCGGGGTGACTTTGATCCCTTTTAACTTCTCCAAAAATTGCCAAGAATCTTTGCTAATATAAGTAAATTTCTCCACACTTAATTATGAAGATACAATAGGCTAGCAAATTATTATCTAAATATTTACTGATAAAGCAAGTTTTAGACCTTTTTCCTTCCACAATTGGCCTGAATTTAGGATTTTTCAGGCCTTTGTGGATTTTCGGGATACCAAAAATATTGGACACCATGGGATGTTCATTTAACAAATAAAAATATTCAGGTTCATTAATTTGCCCTTGAAACAACATATCACTTAACAATAAATCTATCTTATGTGGGCAACTTTGATCTCATTTAGTGAACTCTCTTCATAAGTACCATCCAATAATAGGGCATTCATCCCATTTAAATAATCCCCCTCATTCATGACAACAATCCCTTTGCCTTTGTCAGGTTTCATATATCGTACATCTTTATTACTCATTACTTCACCCAACAATTTTTCTTCTTCATTATTTAAATTTTTTACAAAATTCACCAACTCTTTTACCCCTCACGTTATCACCATAAAACTGCCTTGCATCTTTTTCACACATTTTTTTCAAATAAACCAATCACATTATTTAGGCGTGAATTAAATACGCTAGGTTTCTTTAGTTCTTCCATCCATTCATTATGTGACTCACCACTGGAATTGAACCAGACTTTCAAATTTAATTTTCTAGTGTAGCGTTTAAGGTCTACGAATGTGTTAACTACATTTCCTTTTTTACTAGGGACAAAAGTGTAACCTTTTGCCGATAAGTTGGCATGATCGGTGGTTAAGTTTACATGTGAATAATTATACATTTTTAAATCTTTTTTATCATTATTAATAATCACAGGCTCCAAACCAGATTCTTCATTCATAACCTGTAATAAAACTTCTAATTTGGCACCTTGACTCGAATCTCGAATATCAAACAGTTCCTGTGAAATAATATTCCCGCCATTATTATTCTCACTGTAAATGTTATTTTAATTTTTGTTTTCTTCACTATTACATTCAATATATCCCCCCATTAAACCGAAATCAACTCTATTTCTGTTCACATTAAAAACAACCGAGTCATTGTCATTGCCACATGGGCCGATATCACATGCATGATCTTTAGTAACATCAGCATTATCGTATTCTAAATCGTTCGCATGTCCATTGAAACTATAAATTGAAACGTCACTTAAAGGGTCTGCATTTTCAAAAAAAGCCCCAATAACACCTTCGGGGACTTGCTCAATAGCCTCCAGCATGACATTGCATTCGTTATGTAAATGTGGATTATCACTCATCACATTCAGTTCAAGGCACACACCATCGAATGAGCTTACAGCAGTCTTGTTGACATTATCCTGCTGGTTTAAATGAACTGCTTCACCCAAGGCTACAATAACACTACTACTAAAAACACTTGAACTTACATTTTCTTCTGGTTGGGACCTCCCAATGACATAGCTGAAGTCGCTGTGTCATACATTACGAGTCCTTGGTCCTTTAGGTCTTGCTCCCTGACCACCATAGTCTCTGTAGTTATTACCCTGGTAAGTGTGGGATTGTGCTTTCCTCCGGAGTCTCTCAGAACGCCGTACAACCTCCTCCATGTTGGCGCCAGACTGCAATCTTGGGTGTTGCTCACCCTGATAATTCCTCATATCTCACGTCATTTCCGTTATGTTAACCCCTCGATCATTAATCTGTTGTGGCTCATTACCTTGGTGACATGGGATAGGTGGTCTTATGTTTATATTCATGGATGTCCCTTTTAATTTTATTAGTTTTTCAAGCAAAAACAGTATTGCATTGATCATTTACTGATTGTAAAACATTGTTGAACATTGCTTGATACTGAGACATCTGAGTTCAGACCATAATACAGTCATACCTTCCACTGAATCGAATGATGAATCTCATGCCCAGTACCACCACATTGACGGATTTCTCAAAAAGTGAGCAACCCCAACAACTGTTGTAGTATATACAACATCATCTGGCCTCAGACTTTAAATGCACCCAGACAACTTTACAGAACACAGAAAACAATGACTACACACTAGCAACAGTAATTGGTATCCACTTATAGAATCTGTCTGTGTGGCCTTCTCTGAACTGACTGCATTTTGCTGAAATTAAGCAGATAGCACCATGCAGTAGATATTTTAGCTGATTCATCTAATTTGTAGATTTGTTTTTTAAATAACGGGCTGTAATATCCAGACATGTTCACCATATACAGTCAATGTACTTGGCCTAAACACTATAAATAGTGAGCTCACTGACAGGTAAAGACATAAAATAAAGTGATCAACAACAAAGATAAGGAACATTTATACATTTCTCATTCAGGCAACAATAAGTACCTGAATTTGAAGAAGACAGGCTGATGAAACTGAAGATGGTGAATTCCTCAAAGTCCCCATATAGGAGATTACTCTACACCCATTGGCTTTAATGACTCCAAATAATCTGTTGAAAAATAAAAAAATTACTCTGAAGCATCACTGGATTCACAAACATAGAGTACACCATTCTGTACAGAATATTTCAGAATGACCAGTTTTGTGCTCATATTTTTGGTTTGTTCCTCATAAAATTTGTGGATTTCTGGCAAATCATTGAGGATTAAAGTTAGTAAATAACATACATTTGAGTTTCAGACTTCATATCTTTCAGAAAATGCATGTTAGGGAAAAACCTGTTCTCCTACCATCTTTCTAAGTTTATAAAAATAAAATATTTAAAATCTATCCCTGATTTTGGAGCTTTACCACCCCACCCATTATTTTGGTTTGTCCAGAATTTGTGCACTAAGAAGTTGAAAGGCATGATGTACTGTTCACTCTAGTGGTTGTGCTCACTTCACAATTCATTCATTTATATATTACAGACCATGTTGCTGATCTTCATTTGCATAGTGACTCCATACCACGACTAATCAGGCACACAATAGTGTATGACACTATTCATGGGAGGTACGTCAGCTTTATTAACTGTATAGGGCTCTGATATGACACTATTCATGGGTGTTATGTCAGCTTTATTAATTGTATATGGCTCTGATATGACACTATTCATGGGAGTTAGGTCAGCTTTATTAACTGTATAGGGCTCTGATATGACACTATTCATGGGAGTTACGTCAGCTTTATTAACTGTATAAGGCTCTGATATGACACTATTCATGGGAGTTACGTCAGCTTTATTAACTGTATAAGGCTCTGATATGACACTATTTGTGGGAGTTGTGTCAGCTTTATTAACTGTATAGGGCTCTGATATGACACTATTCATGGGAGTTACTTCAGCTTTATTAACTGTATAGGGCTCTGATATGACACTATTCATGGGAGTTACGTCAGCTTTATTAACTGTATAGTGCTCTGATATGACACTATTCATGGGAGTTACGTCAGCTTTATTAACTGTATAAGGCTCTGATATGACACTATTCGTGGGAGTTGCGTCAGCTTTATTAACTGTATAGGGCTCTGATATGACACTATTCATGGGAGTTAGGTCAGCTTTATTAACTGTATAGGGCTCTGATATGACACTATTCATGGGAGTTACGTCAGCTTTATTAACTGTATAGGGCTCTGATATGACACTATTCATGGGAGTTAGGTCAGCTTTATTATCTGTATAGGGCTCTGATATGACACTATTTGTGGGAGTTACGTCAGCTTTATTAACTGTATAGGGCTCTGATATGACACTATTCATGGGAGTTAGGTCAGCTTTATTAACTGTGTAGGGCTCTGATATGACACTATTCGTGGGAGTTATGTCAGCTTTATTAACTGTATAGGGCTCTGATATGACACTATTCATGGGAGTTAGGTCAGCTTTATTAACTGTATAAGGCTCTGATATGACACTATTCATGGGAGTTAGGTCAGCCTTATTAATTGTATAAGGCTCTGATATGACACTATTCATGGGAGTTAGGTAAGCTTTATTAACTGTATAGGGCACTGATATGACACTAGTCATGGGAGTTAGGTCAGCTTTATTAATTGTATAAGGCTCTGATATGACACTATTTGTGGGAGTTACGTCCACTTTATTAACTGTATAGTGCACTGATATGACACTATTCATGGGAGTTACGTCAGCTTTATTAACTGTATAGGGCACTGATATAACACTATTCATGGGAGTTAAGTCAGCCTTATTAATTGTATAAGGCTCTGATATGACATTATTCATGGGAGTTAGGTCAGCTTTATTAACTGTTTAGGGCTCTGATATGACACTATTCATGGGTGTTATGTCAGCTTTATTAATTGCATATTGCACTGATATGACACTATTCATGGGAGTTAGGTCAGCTTTATTAACTGTATAAGACTCTGATATGACACTATTCATGGGAGATAGGTCAGATTTATTAACTGTATAGGGCTCTGATATGACACTATTCATGGGAGTTACGTCAGCTTTATTAACTGTATAAGGCTCTGATATGACACTATTCATGGGAGTTACATCAGCTTTATTAACTGTATAGGGCTCTGATATGACACTATTCATGGGAGTTACATCAGCTTTATTAACTGTATAGGGCACTGATATGACACTATTCATGGGAGTTAGGTCAGCTTTATTAACTGTATAGGGCTCTGATATGACACTATTCATGGGAGTTACGTCAGCTTTATTAACTGTATAGGGCTCTGATATGATACTATTCATGGGAATTAGGTCAGCTTTATTAATTGTATTGGGCTCTGATATGACACTATTCATGGGAGTTAGGTCAGCTTTATTAACTGTATAGGGCTCTGATATGACACTATTCATGGGAGTTATGTCAACTTTATTAATTGTATAGGGCACTGATATGACACTATTCATGGGAGTAGGTCAGCTTTATTAACTGTATAAGACTCTGATATGACACTATTCATGGGAGTTAGGTCAGCCTTATTAATTGTATAAGGCTCTGATATGACACTATTCATGGGAGTTAGGTCAGCTTTATTAACTGTATAGGGCACTGATATGACACTAGTCATGGGAGTTACGTCAGCTTTCATAACTGTATAGGGCACTGATATGACACTATTCATGGGAGTTAGGTCAGCCTTATTAATTGTATAAGGCTCTGATTTGACACTATTCATGGGAGTTAGGTCAGCTTTATTAACTGTATAGGGCTCTGATGTGACACTATTCATGGGAGTTATGTCAGCTTTATTAATTGTATAGGGCACTGATATGACACTATTCATGGGAGTAGGTCAGCTTTATTAACTGTATAAGACTCTGATATGACACTATTCATGGGAGTTAGGTCAGCCTTATTAATTGTATAAGGCTCTGATATGACACTATTCATGGGAGTTAGGTCAGCTTTATTAACTGTATAGGGCACTGATATGACACTAGTCATGGGAGTTCGGTCAGCTTTATTAATTGTATAAGGCTCTGATATGACACTATTCGTGGGAGTTACGACAGCTTTATTAACTGTATAAGGTGCTGATATGACACTATTCATGGGAGTTAGGTCAGCTTTATTAACTGTATAGGGCTCTGATATGACACTATTCATGGGAGTTACGTCAGCTTTATTAACTGTATAGGGCTCTGATATGACACTATTCATGGGAGTTACGTCAGATTTATTAACTGTATAAGGCTCTGATATGACACTATTCATGGGAGTTGCATCAGCTTTATTAACTGTATAGGGCTCTGATATGACACTATTCATGGGAGTTAGGTCAGCTTTATTAACTGTATAGGGCTCTGATATGACACTATTCATGGGAGTTAGGTCAGCTTTATTATCTGTATAGGGCTCTGATATGACACTATTTGTGGGAGTTACGTCAGATTTATTAACTGTATAAGGCTCTGATATGACACTATTCGTGGGAGTTGCGTCAGCTTTATTAACTGTATAGGGCTTTGATATGACACTATTCATGGGAGTTACATCAGCTTTATTAACTGTATAGGGCTCTGATATGACACTATTCATGGGAGTTAGGTCAGCTTTATTATCTGTATAGGGCTCTGATATGACACTATTTGTGGGAGTTATGTCAGCTTTATTAACTGTATAGGGCTCTGATATGGCACTATTCATGGGAGTTAGGTCAGCTTTATTAACTGTATAGGGCTTTGATATGACACTATTCGTGGGAGTTACGTCACCTTTATTAACTGTATAGGGCTCTGATATGACACTATTCATGGGAGTTAGGTCAGCTTTATTAACTGTATAAGGCTCTGATATGACACTAGTCATGGGAGTTAGGTCAGCTTTATTAATTGTATAAGGCTCTGATATGACACTATTTGTGGGAGTTACGTCAACTTTATTAACTGTATAGGGCACTGATATGACACTATTCATGGGAGTTAGGTCAGCTTTATTAACTGTATAGGGCACTGATATGACACTATTCATGGGAGTTAGGTCAGCCTTATTAATTGTATAAGGCTCTGATATGACACTATTCATGGGAGTTAGGTCAGCTTTATTAACTGTATAGGGCTCTGATATGACACTATTCATGGGAGTTAGGTCAGCTTTATTAATTGTATAGGGCACTGATATGACACTATTCATGGGAGTAGGTCAGCTTTATTAACTGTATAAGACTCTGATATGACACTATTCATGGGAGTTAGGTCAGCCTTATTAATTGTATAAGGCTCTGATATGACACTATTCATGGGAGTTAGGTCAGCTTTATTAACTGTATAGGGCACTGATATGACACTAGTCATGGGAGTTAGGTCAGCTTTATTAATTGTATAAGGCTCTGATATGACACTATTCGTGGGAGTTACGACAGCTTTATTAACTGTATAAGGTGCTGATATGACACTATTCATGGGAGTTAGGTCAGCTTTATTAACTGTATAAGGCTCTGATATGACACTATTCATGGGAGTTAGGTCAGCTTTATTAACTGTATAGGGCTCGGATATGGCACTATTTGTGGGAGTTACGTCAACTTTATTAACTGTATAGTGCACTGATATGACACTATTCATGGGAGTTACGTCAGCTTTATTAACTGTATAGGGCACTGATATGACACTATTCATGGGAGTTAGGTCAGCCTTATTAATTGTATAAGGCTCTGATATGACATTATTCATGGGAGTTAGGTCAGCTTTATTAACTGTATAGGGCTCTGATATGACACTATTCATGGGTGTTATGTCAGCTTTATTAATTGCATAGGGCACTGATATGACACTATTCATGGGAGTTAGGTCAGCTTTATTAACTGTATAAAACTCTGATATGACACTATTCATGGGAGATAGGTCAGATTTATTAACTGTATAGGGCTCTGATATGACACTATTCATGGGAGTTACGTCAGCTTTATTAACTGTATAAGGCTCTGATATGACACTATTCATGGGAGTTACGTCAGCTTTATTAACTGTATAGGGCTCTGATATGACACTATTCATGGGAGTTACATCAGCTTTATTAACTGTATAGGGCACTGATATGACACTATTCATGCGAGTTAGGTCAGCTTTATTAACTGTATAGGGCTCTGATATGACACTATTCATGGGAGTTACGTCAGCTTTATTAACTGTATAGGGCTCTGATATGACACTATTCATGGGAATTAGGTCAGCTTTATTAATTGTATTGGGCTCTGATATGACACTATTCATGGGAGTTAGGTCAGCTTTATTAACTGTATAGGGCTCTGATATGACACTATTCATGGGAGTTATGTCAGCTTTATTAATTGTATAGGGCACTGATATGACACTATTCATGGGAGTAGGTCAGCTTTATTAACTGTATAAGACTCTGATATGACACTATTCATGGTAGTTAGGTCAGCCTTATTAATTGTATAAGGCTCTGATATGACACTATTCATGGGAGTTAGGTCAGCTTTATTAACTGTATAGGGCACTGATATGACACTAGTCATGGGAGTTACGTCAGCTTTATTAACTGTATAGGGCACTGATATGACACTATTCATGGGAGTTAGGTCAGCCTTATTAATTGTATAAGGCTCTGATATGACACTATTCATGGGAGTTAGGTCAGCTTTATTAACTGTATAGGGCTCTGATGTGACATTATTCATGGGAGTTATGTCAGCTTTATTAATTGTATAGGGCACTGATATGACACTATTCATGGGAGTAGGTCAGCTTTATTAACTGTATAAGACTCTGATATGACACTATTCATGGGAGTTAGGTCAGCCTTATTAATTGTATAAGGCTCTGATATGACACTATTCATGGGAGTTAGGTCAGCTTTATTAACTGTATAGGGCACTGATATGACACTAGTCATGGGAGTTAGGTCAGCTTTATTAATTGTATAAGGCTCTGATATGACACTATTCGTGGGAGTTACGACAGCTTTATTAACTGTATAAGGTGCTGATATGACACTATTCATGGGAGTTAGGTCAGCTTTATTAACTGTATAAGGCTCTGATATGACACTATTCATGGGAGTTAGGTCAGCTTTATTAACTGTATAGGGCTCGGATATGACACTATTTGTGGGAGTTACGTCAACTTTATTAACTGTATAGGGCACTGATATGACACTATTCATGGGAGTTACGTCAGCTTTATTAACTGTATAGGGCACTGATATGACACTATTCATGGGAGTTAGGTCAGCCTTATTAATTGTATAAGGCTCTGATATGACATTATTCATGGGAGTTAGGTCAGCTTTATTAACTGTATAGGGCTCTGATATGACACTATTCATGGGAGTTACATCAGCTTTATTAACTGTATAGGGCACTGATATGACACTATTCATGCGAGTTAGGTCAGCTTTATTAACTGTATAGGGCTCTGATATGACACTATTCATGGGAGTTACGTCAGCTTTATTAACTGTATAGGGCTCTGATATGACACTATTCATGGGAATTAGGTCAGCTTTATTAATTGTATTGGGCTCTGATATGACACTATTCATGGGAGTTAGGTCAGCTTTATTAACTGTATAGGGCTCTGATATGACACTATTCATGGGAGTTATGTCAGCTTTATTAATTGTATAGGGCACTGATATGACACTATTCATGGGAGTAGGTCAGCTTTATTAACTGTATAAGACTCTGATATGACACTATTCATGGTAGTTAGGTCAGCCTTATTAATTGTATAAGGCTCTGATATGACACTATTCATGGGAGTTAGGTCAGCTTTATTAACTGTATAGGGCACTGATATGACACTAGTCATGGGAGTTACGTCAGCTTTATTAACTGTATAGGGCACTGATATGACACTATTCATGGGAGTTAGGTCAGCCTTATTAATTGTATAAGGCTCTGATATGACACTATTCATGGGAGTTAGGTCAGCTTTATTAACTGTATAGGGCTCTGATGTGACACTATTCATGGGAGTTATGTCAGCTTTATTAATTGTATAGGGCACTGATATGACACTATTCATGGGAGTAGGTCAGCTTTATTAACTGTATAAGACTCTGATATGACACTATTCATGGGAGTTAGGTCAGCCTTATTAATTGTATAAGGCTCTGATATGACACTATTCATGGGAGTTAGGTCAGCTTTATTAACTGTATAGGGCACTGATATGACACTAGTCATGGGAGTTAGGTCAGCTTTATTAATTGTATAAGGCTCTGATATGACACTATTCGTGGGAGTTACGACAGCTTTATTAACTGTATAAGGTGCTGATATGACACTATTCATGGGAGTTAGGTCAGCTTTATTAACTGTATAAGGCTCTGATATGACACTATTCATGGGAGTTAGGTCAGCTTTATTAACTGTATAGGGCTCGGATATGACACTATTTGTGGGAGTTACGTCAACTTTATTAACTGTATAGGGCACTGATATGACACTATTCATGGGAGTTACGTCAGCTTTATTAACTGTATAGGGCACTGATATGACACTATTCATGGGAGTTAGGTCAGCCTTATTAATTGTATAAGGCTCTGATATGACATTATTCATGGGAGTTAGGTCAGCTTTATTAACTGTATAGGGCTCTGATATGACACTATTCATGGGTGTTATGTCAGCTTTATTAATTGCATAGGGCACTGATATGACACTATTCATGGGAGTTAGGTCAGCTTTATTAACTGTATAAGACTCTGATATGACACTATTCATGGGAGATAGGTCAGATTTATTAACTGTATAGGGCTCTGATATGACACTATAAATGGGAGTTAAGTCAGCTTTATTAACTGTATAGGGCTCTGATATGACACTATTCATGGGAGTTACATCAGCTTTATTAACTGTATAGGGCACTGATATGACACTATTCATGGGAGTTAGGTCAGCTTTATTAACTGTATAGGGCTCTGATATGACACTATTCATGGGAGTTACATCAGCTTTATTAACTGTATAGGGCTCTGATATGACACTATTCATGGGAATTAGGTCAGCTTTATTAATTGTATCAGGCTTTGATATGACACTATTCATGGGAGTTAGGTCAGCTTTATTAATTGTATAAGGCTCTGATATGACACGATTCATGGGAGTTAGGTCAGCTTTATTAACTGTATAGGGCTCTGATATGACACTATTCATGGGAGTTAGGTCAGCTTTATTAATTGTATAGGGCTCTGACATGACACTATTCATGGGAGTTAGGTCAGCTTTATTAACTGTATAGGGCTCTGATATGACACTATTCATGGGAGTTAGGTCAGCTTTATTAACTGTATAGGGCTCTGATATGACACTATTCATGGGAGTTATTTAGCTTTATTAATAGTATAGTGCTCTGATATGACACTATTCATGGGAGATAGGTCAGCTTTGTTAACAGTATAGGGCTCTGATATGACACTATTCATGGGACATAGGTCAGCCTTATTAACTGTATAGGGCTCTGATATGACACTATTCATGGGAGCTAGGTCAGCTTTATTAACTGTATAGGGCTCTGATATAGCACTATTCATGGGAGATAGGTCAGCTTTATTAACTGTATAGGACTCTGATATGACAGAACTCATGGGAGTTAGGTCAGCCTTATTAATTGTATAAGGCTCTGATATGACACTATTCATGGGAGATAGGTCAGCTTTATTAACTGTATAGGCTCTGATATGACACTATTCATGGGAGTTAGCTCAGCTTTATTAACTGTATAGGGCTCTGATATGACACTATTCATAGAAATTAGGTCAGCTTTATTAACTGTATAGGGTCTGATATGACACTATTCATGGGAGTTAGGTCAGCTTTATTAATTGTTTTGGGCTCTGATATGACCCTATTCATGGGAGATTGGTCAACTTAAGTAATTGCATAGGGCTCTGATATGACACTATTCATGGGAGATAGGTCAGCTTTATTAATTGTATAGGGCTCTGATATGACACTATTCATGGGAGATAGGTCAGCTTTATTAATTGTATAGGGCTCTGATATGACACTATTCATGGGAGTTAGGTCAGCTTTGTTAATTGTATAGGGCTCTGATATGACACTATTCATGGGAGTTAGGTCAGATTTATTAACTGTATAGGGCTCTGATATGACACTATTCATGGGAGTTAGGTCAGCTTTGTTAATTGTATAGGGCTCTGATATGACACTATTCATGGGAGTTAGGTCAGCTTTATTATCTGTATAGGGCTCTAATATGACACTATTCATGGGAATTAGGTCAGCTTTATTAACTGTATAGGGCTCTGATATGACAGTATTCATGGGAGTTACATCAGCTTTATTAATTGTATAGAGCTCTGATTTATGGTTTGGTCTGCAGTATGTCAGCTGTATGCAATTGCAGACCAGGTTTCTAAATTCACGATAAAAGTCCAACCTTTAGGACTTCCACCACCATCAACATTGCAAACCACATGACATACATTCCAGACATTTTATGTGCAGAGAGTGCACAGCTGTAAGTCATATTCTGATTCATGGTACTGCAAGGAGAAATTGCTCTATTTCCTATACACACACACACACACACACACACACACACACACACACACACACACACACACACACACACACATCTATCTGTTTATCTATTTACATGATTTACCTCTGCATGCATTTCATTTTGTTATAAAATGCTGCTATTTTTCATTGGTGATATGGTTGGTCGAAATATGTTGCCGTCAAAGTGATTAGAGCAACAATTACGTAATTCAAGGGTTTTTCCCCTTTCTTTCAAGTTTGTGTAACTCTGGTGTTAGTATATTTAATTTCCAGGCATATGGGGATGGAACGCCCCATATTGGGGTTAGGAGCATAGAGGAAAGTCTCCCAAGTAAAACAATTTTCTGGTTTACATTTGTGATTACAGTTTTCAATGATTTTAGTGGCGATTAATGGTAACTGGCAATGAGCTTGTTCAATGTTTTGAGTTTCAATTAAACCCCCCTGTGATTATTCATTATAAACTCACCAGATAGAAGTGTGTGTGTGCGTGTGTGCATGTGTGCACATGTGTGTGTGTGTGTGTGTGTGTGTGTGTGTGTGTGTGTGTGTGTGTGTGTGTGTGTGTGTGTGGTGAGCGCTCAAAAAGAGACAATGTTCTTTTTGCTTGTTTGTAGTCTGCCAGCTGCTTTGTGTGAACAGTAGTGGTACAGCAATGTCCGAGAAGTTGCCCTTTCTTCACTGCTGTGTGATCTCAGAGTTGGTATATATAGTTAGAAGAGGTATGGGGGGATCCCTTGCAAAAAATAGTGTTTTTTTTAATCTTATTAGCTTTGTTCTAAAAAAAAATTATTTTTTGTGTTTGCTCTTTTGAATATTTGATGTTTGGATGATGCATATACACATACATACGTGTGTGGGTGTGTATACATACATATATATATATATATATATATATATATATATATATATGTGTATGTATGTAGAGTCCATATCAGATTACAGAAGTTTCTTCATATGGCTAAGACCATATGATCAAAGTTTTGAAACTTCATATGTTTTGAATGGAGATCACCGTACAGCACAGAATGGGAATTATACTTTTTCCCTCACTGTAGTGCAATCTTGGAGTTGGTATATTTAATTAGCAGGGGGTGCAAAAATGGAAAAAAAAATGTTTTTATTTATTTTTTTAGTTTTGAAGTTTCAAAACTTCGATCATATGGTCTCAGCCGTATGATGTTCCAAGTTTTTAAACTTTAGTAATCCAATAGGTCTGATATGGCTATATGTGTATATATATATATGGTTCTACCTGACATAGTCGAAACCACACAACACCGACAACCACATCACCGACACCACATATTCGACAGTCCATAAACACGAAACCACACATAACCGACAACGAAATAACCGACGGTACACAAACACGAAACCCCATACACTGCACACACCACAATAACAATTGAAAACAAAACACATCCCCATTCCACAAACCACACACACAACACAAGCACACCAAAATCCTTACAAGCCCACACTAAACCTTACCTAACCCTAAGGTCCGTCACTATCGCACTTACCTACCCGCTCCTAACCCTAACTCACTTAACCCGCCCTATCGCTCCCTAACCCTAACTCACTTAACCCACCCCTATCGCTCCCTAACCCTAACTCACTTAACCCACCCTATCGCTCCTAACCCTAACTCACTTAACCCACCCCTATCGCTCCCTAACCCTAACTCACTTAACCCACCCCTATCCCCACAGACCGTCAATCTCCACACTTACCTGCCTCGACCCTAACGTCCGTCACTGCATACTCACACAGCCTTTCCCCATGTCGGCATCCTCGGCGTTGGTGTTGTCATCCGTCGTGTCGGTCTTCTGCATTGTCGATGTTCTGCCACTCGCGATTACGTCGGTCTTCTTCACTTTCGATCTTCTGGAGCTCCGGATTCCGATGTCGGTCTTCTGCGCTGTCGACGAAGTCAGGTAGAACCATATATATATGTATATATATATATATATATATATATATATATATATATATATATATATGTATATATATATATATATATATATATATATATATATATGGGTCTACTTCAAAACATTGAATTACTATAACATTGAACCACAAAACACTGAGACCATAACATTGAAAATTCAGAACACTGAAAAGTTAGAACATCGAAATTACATAACAATGAAAATTTAAATCACCGAGTCTTATATCATCGAAAGTGTTACATGGTTATGGTTTAAAATGTTAATTTTATGGTATCACTTTAAGAAGTTGTAGTGTGTAGTAAACAAACATGCAGATGTTATGTTTTGTGGTTTAAGAGAAGTTCTCGGGATGTATAGTTCATCAGATAACATTTAAGCATTGTTTGAGTGATGGATTTATTATTTTGAAAGAAGTCGTGTTAGAGTTGTGGAAAGTGATGGGATAAGTGAGTAGGGAAGTAAGTTTTTATTTTGGCTGTATGTACGTGTTGTCAGGAAAATAAAGGAGACTGCAATACAGTAGGGAATGGGAAATTTACTTTGTCTCCACTGTAGTGCGATCTTGGAGTTGGTATATTTAATTTGCAGGGAGTGTGGGTGGTGCAGCCCCCCCCACATGGAGGGTGCAGGAGGGCTTGCCCCCCCTGCAGAAATGTTGAAACAATTGTGTCTGTCTGTTCAGTAAAGTTTGAGGTGGAGGGGGTATTACTATTTTGTGCATTGTAACATTCGATGTTATGGGATGCGATGATTTAAATTTTCATTGTTATGTAATTTCGGTGTTCTAACTTTTCATTGTTCTGAATTTTTGATGTTATGGTCTCAATACTTTGTGGTTCAACATTATAGTAATTCAGTGTTTTGAAGTAGACCCATATATATTTATATATATATATATATATATATATATATATATATATATATATATATATAAAGCCGCGGTGGTAGCGTTTTTGCCTCACAGCAAGAGGTTCTCCCGTTCGATTCTCGGCTGGAGCACCTTCTGTGTGGAGTCTGCATGTCCTCCCCATGGTCGAGTGGCATTTGAAAGACATGCGTGAATGGGCGTGCCTTCGTTGAAGGTTGGGCGTCGGGCTGGCACCTCGGCACCATAAAAATCTATTGCCAATCATTAGCGGACCGGAGTTCCACTGTGGTGACCCCTACCCGGAAAAGCTGAAAGAAAAACAACAGCACACACACACACACACACACACACACACACACACACACACACTCACACACACACACACACACACACACACACACACATATATATGTGTGTGTATATATTTATATTTCTTTACATCGAAGATGAAGTTTCATCAATAGAATATTTGTATAAAAATTTCATTGGCAATGACAAATTTTTAACAAAAAAAAAAAACAAACTACAGTGAGCCGGAACGAAAATGAATGGCTTTCATTTGCAGTCACTTAAAAAAAATAAAATTGTTTCTTCACACACCTCCCCTAGACTCCCTGACATTGGGGGGGGGGGGTTCTGCCCCACAGCCCCCAGAAATGAAATATACCAACTTCACAATCAAATAACCACAGAGAAGGGATAATTCCTGAAATTATATTACAGTTGAACTGCTGCAGTTTGAATTTAATTCAACCACTGTAACCATTAAAAAATTTACCAAAAAGTAACAAAGCAATTGCATGCCTTACTGCACCCTTGTTTAACCAATACGTGTTTTTATCAAAGGCTGCACGAGAAAACCTCCAAGAAATAGATGTACAATATAACAAAGTTTAAAAAAATGGGGTTATAAAATACTGAAATTCATTGAAACTAAATAAACAGAAACTACCTCACAAAGATAAAATATAAGTTCAGATAGTCCACATTACAGAACATGAAACAAGCAGGTACTTCCCATCTTCATAAAACAAAGCCAGTCCCTCAGTCTCTTCAAAAAGAATTTGGATAAATGGATGGGGAACCGTAAATTCACTCCCAGGGTAGTCCCCATGTCCATTATGGACAGAGGCAGTCAGGGCTCTAACACCCAAAGACCCACTACCTTGATACTACCCCATCCTATATCTGGGGAATTAAGATATAATATTATCATATCCTGAGTATTACTGGCTAACTACCCCATCCTATATCTGGGGCATTAAGATATAATATTATCATATCCTGAGTATTACTGGCTAACTACCCCATCCTATATCTGGGGCATTAAGATATAATATTATCATATCCTGAGTATTACTGGCTAACTACCCCATCCTATATCTGGGGAATTAAGATATAATATTATCATATCCTGAGTATTACTGGCTAACTACCCCATCCTATATCTGGGGAATTAAGATATAATATTATCATATCCTGAGTATTACTGGCTAACTACCCCATCCTATATCTGGGGAATTAAGATATAATATTATCATATCCTGAGTATTACTGGCTAACTACCCCATCCTATATCTGGGGAATTAAGATATAATATTATCATATCCTGAGTATTACTGGCTAACTACCCCATCCTATATCTGGGGAATTAAGATATAATATTATCATATCCTGAGTATTACTGGCTAACTACCCCATCCTATATCTGGGGAATTAAGATATAATATTATCATATCCTGAGTATGATTGGCTAGAATTGTAAAGGGTCTTGTGCCATTAGCCTAGTAATCACCTATGAACCTATAAATGTAACATCACTGAGCAGTAGAGAGTATCAGAATTTGGAGCTAAAGTAATTTGATATGCATCCGTATTCATGCTGATTTGCAAACATTAAAGAACAGAACTGCCTATGTTTCTCATGGGAAGAGTGAAATAAATACACTTTGACAAGACTAAAGAGACAGTTCAGAAGAAATCTTGACAGTTTGGGTATTTGTGTTCATGAGATTCATTACATATTCTAGCATGATTTACATATAGTTTGAGGTTGGGTTTAAAAGTGATGCAGTTGATAATTTGTCTGATAATGAAGGGAATACTGTATGTGAGTTGGCAGATTTTGGGGATTCTATTACGTGTTGGTCCTTTGATCGAAGTTTCCTTTTGAGTTTGTGCCATTTTATTGCATTGCTGATGGCTGGTGTGTTTGAGAAATGGTGTATATTACCTGCCATTATATTACTGTTGTTAGTATTATAAATTAAGCTTTATACATACAGTACATACAGTAAAGCTTAGCCATTTTATAGTCACCAAAATGAAGTGCTATCCAAATTATATTCCCCCCTCACACACCCCTGCTCCACCTTAGTAATGTGTGCTAACCTTAACCCTGCCCCAACCCCACCTCTGTCTTAATTAAAAAAAGCACTACACAAGACAGCTCGGATACTCATCACACACACCCACACACACACACACTTAATCCATCCCCCCTTACCTAACCTTTACTCTAACTTCAACTTACACACGCATCTGCAAACACACCCACCCACACCCTGCATATACCACTTATTTGCTTCAATGAAACACATAAAATGTTGATTCAGTAAACCAGATGTTTGACCATAAAATATCTCCCTTCTGCCTGTCGACAAATGCATATAATGACATATACGTGGATATAGATATATAGACAGATCAATATATATATATATATATAGATAGAGAGAGAGAGGCAGATACAGATATAGCTATATCTATGGATATATAGATAACAAATTATAAAAATCAGTGTTGCAACCTTAAAGGAAGAGTTTGACCCGTGCACTTTATGCTATGGTTCCACACTTCTCCAATTT
Source organism: Protopterus annectens (assembly GCF_019279795.1). Lineage (NCBI taxonomy): Eukaryota > Metazoa > Chordata > Ceratodontiformes > Protopteridae > Protopterus > Protopterus annectens. The sequence goes on along the minus strand of NC_056747.1, from coordinate 1,267,621,571 downwards.
ATAATTATGTCCAGGATCATTTGACCTGACTGAAAGCAGAATACCTCAACATTTCACAAACTCATCCTTAGTATACATTCTCCCATAATATCACTTACAGTTCCAGTATGCCGAGACAGGCAACAATAGTTCTCAGAATTTCAGTGGACCTAGATAGAAAAGTAATTCACACAATCTTTGTCTCGTCTGCTCTTCACATAAGATATGGAAGCATAACTCCATGTCTATACTTAACTTTTTTGGATGCCGCCATTAATTTTAGGAGAACAAACACACCTGGAGATCCCAGGAATGGTCAGATTCTACAACTGTTCCATGTTTTCTCATGTCATGCAGCTATTTCTTCATCTTTTTTTTTCCCCCAAGACTTTTGGGTTTCCATTACCATGACAGGAATGGACCCCATTCCTAAGTCAAAGTATGACTAAAGTTCATGAAATTAGTATTGTTTCAGTCTTTGATGTCAGCCCGAAGTGCTCTTCGCAGCACCTGCAATGTGCCCAGCAATGACTCCTTCTGTAATTTGTATGGGGTTACATGTATTGGTAACATATATAAATACAATTGCAAATTCTTTTTCATAAGACCTGTTGCTCCTACTACTATTGGAACTGTCTGGGTATCTTTCTTCCACATTGCTTTCATTTCTGCTTGCAAATCTTGATATTCTATGAGTTTGTATCTCTCTGTATGTAAGGCACTGTAGTCACTGGGTGTGGCAATTTCAATTATCAATGGTACTTTGGTCTTCTTTTCATGAACCACTGGTTATCTAGCATCTATCCTTTGAACTGTTGGTAATGGGTGATCCCATGTGATATAGACTTCATCCTTTTCTATGATGCCTTGCGGCTTATGTTTCCAGTGTTTTTCAGCCACTTCAATACCATAATGTTTGCACAATCCCCACTGCAACAATCTTGTCACAATATTATGCCTTTCAGTATATCGACCTTCTGTCATTAGTATGTCGCAACCAGCAATGAGGTGTGCAACTGGTTCCAATTCTGTTTTACAAAGCCTACATTGGTCTGTTTCTTCCACATGTTCAATGGACTTTGCAAACTAATGTGTATGCAGCCCACTATCTTGGGCCACCAATATTAATCTTTTATCTCTTTGTTTAAATTCACCTCTCCTTAACCATTCCTGCATTTGATCCTGATCAACATAAGGGTCTTCCAGACGTTTTCTATACTTCTAACTATATATATATATGCATTTTCCACATTTTTTGCCTTCTCATCTGGTTCTTTACCTTATATTTCTTTTTTTTTTTTGGCACATTCAATTGCTGGCTGATTTTTACCTACTTCTGGTTTGATTTCTATTCCTGCTTGACCTAATATGCTTCTGCTAGATTAAGCAGAGAAGTCATCTTACATTTATTCTTCTCATGTTTCAAAACTTTCACTACATTTGGGTCTTGTGAGGTTAGCAGACATGTGTGCAGTTCCATGATTGCAGATCTATACATGTAATCAATTTCAACGATGCCCATCCTTCCTTCAGAACAGGGAATATATAATCTTGGTATGCACTGATCTTTATAAATCATTTGGTGAGTATGAAGCATCCTTCTTGTTTTCCTATCTAATCTATCCAACACGATTTGGGGCCAGTCAGTCACTCCAAAACTGTAAATTAGGACAGAAAGAGCAAATTGATTTATAGCTTGAATTTTGTTCCTAGATGTCACCGCTGTTTCTAGGATTAATTTAAGTCTTTAAGTCTTCTAAAATATTCCTAAGTTTTATTTGCATTTGTTCATGTTTTATTGTTGACCCCTCCTCAATTCCCAAATATTTATACAATCCATCTTGCTCAAGTTCTTTTATATCACGTTCTTGTCCCAAACTGATGTTTTCTTGGTGTTTATCATGGCTTAATTGCAAAGTGATCTGCCACTGTTTCATGATCACTGTAATGTACTCGATCAGTGTAAGGTGTATCTTATAAATTTTTAAGCACTCTTTTATCCATGAATGTAGGATACTATCAAATGCTTTTTTGTAATCAGTCTATGCCATACTTAGATTCCTACCATTTTTACAGTTCTCCACTATGACTTTATTGAACAACAAATGATCCTTTGTTCCATATGACTTTCTTTTATTGCCCTTTTGTTCTACTGCCATAGTTGAGTTTTCTACTAAATGACTATTGACTATGTGAGCATCAATTCTCGTGTGTACTTAATACGTCATCGGAAGGCAAGTTATTGGTCTATAATGTTTAGGGTAGCTTGCAGGTTCACTCTTAAGTAGGATAATTTTTTCTCCTCTTGCTAGCCAGGTTGGTGTCTGTTCAGGGCACACATATAAATAGTTCTTACTAATAGCTAAGTTTTCGTGCAAAGATGTTAATATTAACCAAAAATTAGGTACTGCATCTGGGCCTGGGAATTTTCCAATTAGAGGCTTTTCTTAACTTTGCTTCAATGTCTCTGGCTGTTACTTCATCCCATTTCATATCCTGTACCTTTAAACTTCTTATTCTTTCTTTTACTTCTATCCATTTAGCATCTTTATGTTCCACATGATCTTCAGAAATATTTCTCCAAAATGTATCTATTTCTTCTTTTTTGGTGGTCTTTCAATTCCTTTTACTTCGTTTCCCAATTCTCTATAAAACTTTTTTGGGTCATCAATAAATTACTTATTTTGTACTTTTCCTTTATATTTATCAGTGTATCTTCTAAGTGTTTCCACCTGTGCTGAAATTTTTAGTTTGTTATTGGTAGCATTGTCGCCTCACAGCAAGACGTTGTCCTGTTCGATTATCAGCTAAAGCGTCTTCTGTGTGGAGACATGCATGAATGGGCATAGCTTCGTTGAAGGTTTGTACATCAGGGCTGGCAACTTGGTACGTAAAAATCTGCTGCCAATCATTAGCGGACGGGAGTTCCACTGTGGCAACCCCTTACCGGGAAAAGCCGAAGGATACAACATTTGCGATAGTGCATGATAGATCCTGGTCTGTTCTAATACTGTGCATTGCTTTTATCACATCTATCTTTCTAAGTATTTTTGTTGATTCCCTCTACTATTTCTTCTAACAGTGACACTTTTTGTCTTAATTGCTTTATATTTTTCTCTATTTGATACTTCCATGATGGTATTCAATTTCTCCCCTTCCTTTCCCTCACTACCCTGTATTCTTGTGGTAGAACTTTATCAGTTATTTAGCTGTGCAGTATCGTATCCTGTTTACTTCTGTTATATCACATGGATCTCTATGAACAGTCCTAATTACTGTGCTCATTTGTTTTATCAAACTTCTGACTTTTTGGATTTTATTGACCTTCTGCAGTCTTTCTTTCATTGATCTTAATATATATCTGTCTATCTCTATTAAATCAAACAACTCTTCTCTTAGCTCATTTTCTTCTAAACTGAGGGTACATTTTTTATTTTCCATTTCCTGTGGGCATTCTATAGAGAGTTCTATAACATCTTCTTGTGGCACATTCTCTTCAGTGTCATCTAGTGCCATCTGTTGCTCTGTCATATGGGAACGCACTGGCCTATCACTCCTCAACATTGACTGCATCAGTTTCCTGTTATTTCCCTTGCTGTCCAGCTTCAAGTAAATGTTTATACTGGTTTCCTGTGGAAGGCTCCAAAATATCTTCATATGGCACCTGACCAATTGCTTCCCATTCCACTGGTTTCCCCTTAATTTGGATATCCATTGCTGTATCCTGTTGTGGTGCTTTCTGAATTAAATTTTCTACACTGAATCCTTCACTTTGCAGGTACTCCATAACCTCAGTTTCTGTTTCTTTAACTTCTCCATTACTGATCTCCTTTTCTACTTTCCTCCTTGTCCTCTTATTTTTTGTGTTGTAAAGTTTTCCATGCCCCGATTCCTCTGCCTGTATTTCTCTTCAAATACCTTTGGTGCTGCTCTTTTTGTATTGATTAGTTTTGCTTTCTCCTTTGCATAAATATGACACCATATTAACTCTCTTTTTCTTTCCCATGTCCATATTTCTTCTTCAGATTACTCCTGATCTTCCTGTTTCTCCTTACTTTGGGGACTCGCTCCATCATGCTGTGATGTAACCTGTGTTAGACCTTCTACACCAAATCCGTCACTTATAGGCACTCCATAACTTCAACTTCTATTTTTTAACTTCTACTTTACTAATCTTCTTTTCTACATTCCCTCATTGTGATATTATTTTTTTTATTATGAATTTTCCATGTCTGGATACCTTTGCTTGTATTTCTCTTTGGATATCTTCAGGGCTGTCTTCTTTATACTGATTAATTTGGCTTTCACCTTTGCATAAATATTGCACCATATCAAATCTCTCGTTCTTTCCCATGTCCATATTACTTTTCTATACTTTTCAAAAATCTCTTTTTCCAAACAGATCAAAGTTTCTTGGTCTATAAACTGTTTTTCACCAATCTGTTGTATTAATGAACACAATTTTTTTATTTGAAGCACTCTCACTCACACACACACTCTCACTCTCACACACACTCACTCTCACTCTCACACACACTCACACACACTCACACTCTCACACACACTCACACTCTCACACACACTCACACTCTCACACACACTCACACACACACACACACACACACACACACTCACACTCTCACACACTCACACTCACACACACTCACACTCTCACACACTCTCTCACACTCTCTCACACACACTCACACTCTCTCACACACACTCACACTCTCTCACACATACACACACACACACACACACACACACACACACACAGGAAATACTTTGAGGATGGTTTCATGCTACTGTTTGTATTTCTTCCTTTGCCATTGTAGACAGACTTACCAACCCAAGCTGAATGATGCCTTTAGTATACTGGTGGCATGTGTTAGTGGTGTTCACTGGTGGTGTGTACAGGCTACTGGTGGCATGTACAAGTGGTGTTCACTAGTGGTGTGTTCAGGTTACTGGTGGCATGTACTAGTGGTGTGTACAGGTTACTGGTGGCATGTACTAGTGGTGTTCACTAGTGGTGTGTACAGGTTACTGGTGGCATGTACTAGAGGTGTTCACTGGTAGTGTGTTCAGGTGACTGTTGGCATCTACTAGTGGTGTTCACTGGTGGTGTGTACAGGTTACTGGTATCGTGTACTAGTGGTGTTCACTGGTTGTATGTACAGGCTAGTGGTGTCATGTACTAGTGGTATTCACTGGTGTTGTGTACAGGCTACTGGTGGCATCTACTAGTGGTGTTCACTGGTGGTATGTAGAGGCTACTGGTTATGTGTACTGGTTACTGGTGAAGTGTACTGATGGTGTAAACTGGTTGATGGTGTGTAGTGGATTTTGTGGTGGTGGTGTGTGCTCGGGGTGTATTCTGGTTGCTGGTGGTGTGTAGTGGTTGCTCGTGGTGTGTACTGGTGCTGTGTCCTGGTTGTTGGTGGTATGTACTGGTGGTGTCACCATCTTTATATCCATCTGTCTCTGTTTCAGTCTGTACTGTTACTCTTCAGGTGTTTTATACTCATGCAAGAGGATCTCTTACTGTGGGCAGTCTATGAGAAATGCCTAAAGCTGTCCACATCACAGATGTATGTACACTAGCACAACACACGTGAACTTCATGAGGACTCTCACAACTCATAACATGAATATATGTTTATTATCCTTAAGATATAAGCAATTACTGGGAACCATCCCCATCCCTCAATTCATTAATTTTTTGTCACCTGTTTCATATTCTTCAGAGTTGTACGGGAACTGGAGGCTATTTCAGGAGTTAACAGGTAAGGCAGAGAATAATTTCTTGAAGGGATGGTAGTCTATTTAAACCAGCCTCACTCATTTTTACAAAAATCTGTGCACAGTGTTTGAACATTTAAAATCTCTTTCTCATGGCTCCAAGATATGGGGTTCAGTCCTGTCTACCAGTCACTTTCTGTGTGGAGTTTGCATGTTCTCCCCATGTATGTGTGTTGTTTTATTTCCACTGGGTACTCTGGCTTTCTGCCAAAAGCATGCACGTTTGCATGGCTACTCCAACCTGTCCATATGCATTGCATTCACACTATTCTTTTATAGCTCAGTCTGAAAAGGGTACATAATGACCAACCATCTATTTCCTTGGACTAACCAGCTAACGTGTTGTTAGTCTGTTGTATAATGCTGTGCAGCCAGATATTGCAATAACAATCAATAAAAAAGAGTAGAACTAAAACTACCTATTGTCTGTCTTCAAATTTTGTTAAGTTTTCCTTTCTTTAGATCTTAGATAGCTTCAAATAATTGTTATAGGTCCCCTATGCTTATCAACCATCATCCAAATTTTTTAAAAATGACTGCAGACAGTTTAACAAAACCAAAAATGTGGTTCAGCTAACTCTATCAAAAGTGCTTGAATGTCTCATTCAGAGAGCTCCTCTCACACACGACAAAGATGATTAGTATGGAGAACGCCCATCGTGGTTCCTGTCCAGGCTATAATGTAGGCATTTCACTATATCCATAAATAAACACATAAGAAATTGCCTGGACAACAAACATCTACATGGTGCTCTTTTCTTATCTCTTACTAAAGCCTTTAATACCATGGACTATAAATGATTTCTGAAGAGATTTGCAACCAATGTCATTCAGTCTGATGATATTTTCTGATTTTCTTCTTATTTTGTTCCAGCAGTCTCAAGCAATAAATGGGGTCTCCTGTACATATGAAAGTAAACCAGTACTAAAGGGTGTCTGTCAAGGCTCTGTACTTAGACCTCTTGTTGATACACTTTCTGTCCATTGTCTTCCTCCTGTAAGGCAAAAACTCTCCCATATATTGATGGCAATTTATTGCTTGCATCAGGACTTCATGTTCTGATTCTTTACTACATCAACAAACTGCTATAGCTGGTATTTCATTAAATGGATATCTTTCCCATTAGCAAGGAAGCCCCCAGCACTAAGAACTAACTTTATTAAACAGTTGTTACGCAAGAGTTAATTAAAAGTATACATTATATTAAAAAGTTATTTACTACACAAGAGTTAGTTAAAAGTATACGTTATATTAGATAGTTAGTTGCACATACCAGCCATAGACAAAAGCTGGATATGAACAACAAGTATATAACTCACAAAACTAACATCTTAAACATCTAAATGTATTGACTAAAGACATTTTCACTGACAAAAGAGAACAATGGAATATAATAGTGTATCTTTGTGCCCATCGCTACATTGCACTGGCAGAGTAATTTGACACTGCCATATCATTTTTGACAGCCTTAGGTGACTGAAGACTGGTGGTTAGTCGGCAACAGTCAATGCACATTGAATTTGTCAGGGAGCCACTTCATTTGCCAAATGCTTTTTAAGTTAAATCCATGTTTGATAAATAAATACATACATACATATATACATAGATAAATAAACAGGTGTTGGTCTCAAGCTTAGAAAAAAACAATAGTAGGGACAGAGGATTAGGGGAAATAGCAGCTTCTCACAAACAAATTATCTATCTGTCTATCTGTCTATCTATCTATCTATCTATCTATCTATCTATCTATCTATCTATCTATCTATCTATTTATCTATCTATCTAACCTAATTTATCTACTGTCACTATATCTGTCTGTTTATCTATGTTCCTGTCTAGTGGTCTGTCTGTCTACCAATCAATTTCTCTCTCTCTCTAATTAATTTAATCTAATGTAATTTAATCTGCCTATCTGCAAAATGACCCTGATGCAGATGGAAAACAAATGCTGATGTCATTATAAACAGAAGAGGACTCTATGCTTCTACAAGCATGTTGTCTGCTCTTCTGAACAGCACTTATGCAAAGTTCAGCAGCATTCTGCATAATCACTTTTTTTAATTGCACCTATCAAGGTAGCAAATTGAATAATTCTTCCTACCTTTCTGTATGGGCCCCACCCATGCTCAATTCTCATTGTCTGCATAGCATAAGAGATTACCAAGACATACAAAAGCACTGGAGAACAAGACCCACTAGGGAATCCAAGTATTTCATCAATCATCATGCAAGTCTAAGCTCTCTTGGGTTAGCTTAAACTCAAAAATAAATGTATTAGTCTAATTTTTGCTGCCTCATAGAATCATAAACAATCAAAAATGCTTTGCACTATGCATTGCCTCATTATGATACACCCCTGGCTGGTGACTAAAGTCAATTAATACCAATAATATGGTCATGTCCAGAAGTGACAATAAAACAAAGTGACTCCACTTCCAATGTCCATGTTTTCAAATTTGGAACTCTCTTCTTATCCCCACCATGATAGAGCAGATTGAGAGACCATTACATCATAAATTGAATATGTAGATTTGGAGTCAGATAAATCACCCCCTGACTTTTCTAGGAACATTTTCTTTTTTCTGTCCAGCTCACAGCAGGAAAGCCTCATGTTTTATGTCTTTCCTTCACCACCATACCCTTTCTTCCTTTCCTCAAACACAGGCTTCCATCTCTGAAGCCCACTGTTTCTGAAGTTTTGAACTTTATTAAATAAGGCTAAATGGTTGTTTTTTTTTTTCCTGGGTGGACATATATACCTCCTACTTACCTTTGGGTGATATGATCGGGGACTGGAGTTCTGGGTGGACATATATACCTCCTACTTACCTTTGGGTGATATGATCGGGGACTGGAGTTCTGGGTGGACTTATATACCTCCTACTTACCTTTGGGTGATATGATCGGGGACTGGAGTTCTGGGTGGACATATATACCTCCTACTTACCTTTGGGTGATATGATCGGGGACTGGAGTTCTGGGTGGACATATATACCTCCTACTTACCTTTGGGTGATATGATCGGGGACTGGAGTTCTGGGTGGACATATATACCTCCTACTTACCTTTGGATGATATGATCGGGGACTGGAGTTCCTTTTAACAAGACAGTGTTTGACATGTTGAGAGTTATATTACTGCATGTAATTCATTTTTCTTTTGTTGTAGGATCTTGTTTATATCTGGGTTATCCATGGGGATTCTTTTTTTTGTAAACTAGCCTTCTCAAAATCTCTGAATACTGAGGTATTTGAAGGTGCTCCTAACTTCAGTCTTATCATTAATGTGACTGCTTTGTGGTCCGAATTGAATAGGAAGGAAGTTACAACCGGTGGGGAACACAGCAGTCTCACACTGATGACGATCAAGTCCAGGATTTTGTCTTCTCTTGTTGGGGAGAGGATTTGCCGAGAGTGCTTGCATTCATGAAGTCCATAAATCTCTGTGCACACATGTTAGGGGGGTGTACAAGTCCATGGGTTGATGCAGGGATAGTTGGAAGCCCCCGAAGAGAATGGTGTGTGGCCTAATGCATAGGGACTCCATACTAGTCCAGTAGGAGTTATGGTTCATAGAGGATCCTGTAGTGACCTATAATGTGATAAGGAGTTTTGCTAATAATAAAATGGATATGGGGAGATCCATTTTGTTTTATGTATATTGAGGTATCACCACCTTTAGTGCCTTCATCCAGTGTGGTGGGCCTGAATGCATGGCAGGTGTAGAAACCCTGCAGTGATGGGTTGCTCTCAATGATCTTGAAACAGGTTGCAAGCAAAAAAAGTTTTATTAATCCTCCAGTTGTCTCAAACCTTGCCTTCAGTGCCCAAAACACAGCATGTAGACTAGCACTAAACCAGTCTATCAGGTCATCTACTGGTGGATAACAGCAGTTTTAACTGGCACCACACTCACTAAACCAGTCTATCAGGTATTCTACTGGTGGATAACAACAGTTTTAACTGGCACCACACTCATTAAACCAGTCTATCAGGTCTTCTACTGGTGGACGAAAGCAGTTTTAACTGGCACCACACTCACTAAACCAGTCTATCAGGTCTTCTACTGGTGGATAACAGCAGTTTTAACTGGCACCACACTCACTAAACCAGTCTATCAGTTCTTCTACTGGTGGAGAACAGCAGTTTTAACTGGCACCACACTCACTAAACCAGTCTATCAGTTCTTCTACTGGTGGAGAACAGCAGTTTTAACTGGCACCACACTCACTAAACCAGTCTATCAAGTCTTCTACTGGTGGATAACAGCAGTTTTAACTGGCACCACACTCACTAAACCAGTCTATCAGTTCTTCTACTGGTGGATGACAGCAGCTTTAACTGGCACCACACTCACTAAACCAGTCTATCAGTTCTTCTACTGGTGGACTGGTGGATGACAGCAGTTTTAACTGGCACCACACTCACTAAACTAGTCTATCAGGTCTTCTACTGGTGGATAACAACAGTTTTAACTGGCACCACACTCACTAAACCAGTCTATCAGTTCTTCTACTGGTGGAGAACAGCAGTTTTAACTGGCACCACACTCACTAAACAAGTCTATCAGGTCTTCTACTGGTGGATAACAGCAGTTTTAACTGGCACCAGACTCACTAAACCAGTCTATCAGGTCTTCTACTGGTGGATAACAACAGTTTTAACTGGCACCACACTCACTAAACCAGTCTATCAGGTCTTCTACTGGTGGATGACAGCAGTTTTAACTGGCACCACACTCACTAAACCAGTCTATCAGTTCTTCTACTGGTGGATGACAGCAGTTTTAACTGGCACCACACTCACTAAACCAGTCTATCAGTTCTTCTACTGGTGGATGATAACAGCAGTTTTAACTGGCACCACACTCACTAAACCAGTCTATCAGTTCTTCTACTGGTGGATGATAGCAGTTTTAACTGGCACCACACTCACTAAACCAGTTTATCAGTTCTTCTACTGGTGGATGACAGCAGTTTTAACTGTCACCACACTCATTAAACCAGTCTATCAGTTCTTCTACTGGTGGATGATAACAGCAGTTTTAACTGGCACCACACTCTTTCCACAAACATGTCAAAAGTGCAGATATAAGGATGGTACCTCATTTTCTAAAGGCTCCTCTAAAAATCTGCTTTGATGATTATCCCATTAAAGCATCAACTGTTCTGCTTATTTGAAAAGAAGATAACATAGGGTCATAGATTCATAGGAGATAACTAGGCTAAATGGCCCAAGAGTCCTTACAAGAAGATAACATAGGGTCATAGATTCATAGGAGATAACTAGGCTAAATGGCCTAAGAGTCCTTACAAGAAGATAACATAGGGTCATAGATTCATAGGAGATAACTAGGCTAAATGGCCCAAGAGTCCTTACAAGAAGATAACATAGGGTCATAGATTCATAGGAGATAACAGCAGTTTTAAATGGCCCAAGAGTCCTTATAAGAAGATAACATAGGGTCATAGATTCATAGGAGATAACTAGGCTAAATGGCCCAAGAGTCCTTACAAGAAGATAACATAGGGTCATAGATTCATAGGAGATAACTAGGCTAAATGGCCCAAGAGTCCTTACAAGAAGATAACATAGGGTCATAGATTCATAGGAGATAACTAGGCTAAATGGCCCAAGAGTCCTTATAAGAAGATAACATAGGGTCATAGATTCATAGGAGGTAACTAGGCTCAACTGTTCTGCTTATTTGAAAAGAAGATAACATAGGGTCATAGATTCATAGGAAATAACTAGGCTAAATGGCCCAAGAGTCCTGACAACCCTAACAATATTAAACCAAAGTTCCCCAATTTTCAATAGCTAGTTGAACTAAGTTCACAAAGGTATGAGTCTATGCTGTGGTATCTAATACCGACTGCTTCTGTCCACGAGGGACACGGGTGCCACTCCAGGAGTAAATTTACCACTGCCCATCTGTTGATCTAGGTTGCCAAACAACAGCTCTGTGGTCTTCATTAGCTCTCTCTCTCTTTATATATATATATATATATATATATATATATATATATATAAAATGTGCATGTCTGTATGTGCATCCATGTGCGTCTTCACTATCTCAAACATCAAATAATATTACCAAACAATGAAAAAACAATAATTTTAGAATGAATCTAAAATGCTAAAAACAACAAAAATTCAAACTTATTTTTGTGTCCCCCACCCCGGCTAATTCTATATAGAGATCACACAACAATATGGTAAGGACAAATTTATGTACACAGTGGAGAAAAGAGCAAAGTTCACCATGGTGGCCCAGTGATTAGTTTCCCGGAGTGACAGTGCAATGTTCCAGGTGTTCGATAATATGAGGTTTCGCTGAAGTGGTCTTGACATTAGGAAATTCAAGTAAGTAGTCATCTGATTATATAAAGTAGATCTCTCTCTCCTCTCTCTCTATATATATATATATATATATATATATATATATATATATATATATATATATATATCTACATATATTATAATAACAAAACAGCAATGCCTCAAACAATTAAAAAATTCCAAGAAACATGAAAATCACGAAAGGTGATAATGTTGAACCACATATCATCGAATAACATAACATCAAAGGTAAGTATAAGTAATGAAGAATACCTGGGTTGCGCATCTGTGTTACACGTTGGTTCTGCACTACTTACCTTGAATGTTATGTGTTTCAACATTATAAGCATTCATGGTTTTCACGTTTTGTGTATTTCGTCCCAAATGTTTTATCATTCAAGGTATCAACGTTTCATTATTATAATATAGACCCATATACATATATATCTATATATATATATATATATATATATGAGTATAATGGCAGTTTTTGCTTTGACAAAAAGTTGACATTGCAAATGACAACACATTAATGTCAAACATCAGCACACTTCTGCACATGTTCAGAGGTTATTCTTTGGACTATGCAAATTTTTAAAACAGTATCTTGGTAGGGGGGCAAAACCCCCTGCACCCACACACACCCATTTATTCCAGCTCTTAGATCACACAAATCCCAGGGAAAGGGCATGTTTCTCAACCCCGGGGATTGTGTGATCTTGTACAACTGTTGACCATCTGTTTTGTTGACCCTAGTTTTTGCCAAAACAGAGGTCAATTTAAACTAAAATTGACCAATAGCAGTGATAAATATATGGATGTATGGGTGTGTAGGCATTTTAGTTTAGCCAGTCAAACTGCATAATTTTGAGAGGGATTTCTCCTTCTGTTGCCACTGCAATTTTGCTCATGTTTTACTTGCTTTGGTGACAAATGCAGCAGTATTATTTCTTCTGATTGCTTGCTGTGTTGGTCTGTGACGTAGGATTGCATTAACAGGAAGAAACAGCAGAATGGAATGGTGGACATTAAATAACATTTTACTTTTTCTACAAGTCAGTAGGATCTTGGAATTACTGTATATAAGTAACTGGAGTGTAGGAAGCCTGCATATGGGGTGCAGACATGGGGCTTGTTCTCCCTGCAAAAAATGTAGTTTAGTAGTTTATATTTTAATCATTGTGGATTACACTAGGTATATTGTCAGACTAATACTTCAGGATATTTTATAGGAATAAAAAAGCATCTTGGTAAGGAAACCAAAGTACTGAAGTGAAACCCATGCAGAGAGTAGCAATAACATGCAAACATCTCACAGACACTGGCTGCAGGTGAGAACTGAACTCCACAAGCTGCAGCGGTGAAGTAGAGTACATATCACTAAACCACTGTGTTCCCCAGTTTCTTTCTATAACCTCTTTTTTAATTTCTCCAAATCTTTTGGCTAATACCATGATGGAAATAGACCCCACTCTAAGTCAAAGTACAATAAAAGTTCATGAAATTAGTATTGGTTGGTTCTTTGCCAGCCAAAAGTACTCTTCACAGCACTCACAATGTGGCCAGTAATGACTCCTTCTGCAATTCGTATGAAGTTACAAGTACTCGTAACATATCTAAATAGGATTGTAGATTCTTTTTTATAAAACCCGTTGCTCCTATTACTATTGAGACTGTCTGAGTATCTTTTTTCCACATTGCTCTCATTTTGAACTGTTGGTAATGGGTGATCCCATGTGATGTACACTTCATCATTTTCTAAGATGCTTTGTGGCTCATGTTTCCAGTGTTTTTCAGCCACTTCAGTACCATGTTTGCACAATCCCCACTGCAACAATCTTGCCATATTATTATACCTTTCAGTATATAGTCCTTTTGCCATTAGTATGTCACAACCAGCAACAAAGTGTGCAATTATTTCTAATTTGGTTTTACAAAACTTACATTTGTCTTTTTCTCCCACATCTCCAATGGACTTTGTAAACCAACGTGTATGCAACCCACTATCTTCGGCCGCCATTATTAACCTTTCATCTCTTGGTTTGAATTTGCCTCTCCTTAACCATTCTTGCGTTCATTCCTGATCAATATGAGATTCTTCCAGAAGTTTGCTATACCTGCAACTGTATTTATACATTTTCCACATTTCTTGCCTTCTCATCTGGTCCTTCACCTTATATTCTTTCTTTTGTTTTTTGGCACATTCAGTTGCTGCCTGATTTTTACCTACTTCTGGTCTGATTTCCATTCCTGCTTGACACTGATCTGCTTCTGCTAGATTAAGCAGAGAAGTCATCTTAGATTTTTCTCCTCATGTTTCAAAACTTTCACTACATTTAGGTCTTGTGAGATCAGCAGATGTGTGGAGTCCCACGATAGCAGATCTATACATGTAATCAATTTCAAGGAGACCCATCCATCCTTCTGAATGGGGAACCTCCATTTTTACCTTGTAAGATGGGATTTAAAGGTTTGCATCCTAAATCATCAACTTGCATCTGGACAAAGCTGCAATCATGGAAAAAATGGTTGTAGCTTTGTCTGGACATAAAACATAATAAAAAGCTTTGTTTTTCAGAAAACAATCCTCTCTACACCCCTGTATGAGGGACTTTACTCCTATACACCCAAAATATATACTGACTCCATAGTCATACTACCAAGGAGAAAAGTGAAAACTACAACAAAATAGGAATCAGTGCTGGCACCGTATTGGAAACAGGAATAGCAATTATTTAATTTTCTATGAAAAACCCAATCAAATAGGTACTAGCCTGGTGGGACTAACCAAATAAACAAAGGATAAATAAAAGTAAATAAAATAATTAAAATAAAATTTGTTCCAGTCTGATCAATGAGTTGCACCCTGATGCACTCTTCAATTGGCCACCGATAAGGAAGCCAGAATCTAAAAGCTGTACCCTATCTAAGTCAGCCTGTTTTACCTTATATAATTCTAATTCTAGAAGGTTTCATTAGTTTCTTTTAACTGTAGCTGGGATTCAGGGATATAATTTCACTGCGTTTCTCCATGACATTATCACATTCTTTCCTTTTCCTCTATTAATTTCTCGACCACAAGGAATTTTACTGCTTTCCTCTGATCTTGGTTGGAATTTGAGTATCTCAAGGATCATATTACCTTATACTTTCCCCTGATACAGCATATTTCTAGCCTTCAGTTGTGAGGTAGTTTTTAATGGAGACACCCCCCCCCCCCACACACACACACACACACACACACAGTTTTACTATGATCAGACTTGCTACATAGTAACATTTTTTCAGAAGTATTATAAAATACTACTACTACCGCCTTTTTATCTTTACCACCTTCACAGTCAAGAAAGACTCTAAGTGACAGAACATGAAGTAGTGCACCTCAACTCACAACTGTAGTTGACCCCCCACCCCGGATATCTGTGCCTAATGATTACAGGTTCCGCATTTGAGAAAGAGGCTGCTGTGTACCCCTCTTTGCTACAATATCATTACCTTCTACCAGCACAGCATATACATACTGTAGAATATCCCATCCCTTTGCCACTAGTATGGTATGACTATGTTTGTGGCTGTGGTGATGCAGCAGTTAGCGTTGTCACCTCACAGCAAGAGGTTCTCCCATTCAATTCTCAGCTGGAGCGCCTTCTGTGTGGAGTTTGCATGTCCTCCCTGTGGTCAAGTGATGTTAAAAACATGCAGATAGGTGCGTACATGAATGGGTGTGCTTTCCTTGAAGGTTGGGCATCAGGCTGCAACTTGGCACCATAAAAATCCACTGCCAATCATTACCGGACCGGAGTACCACTGTGGTGACCCCTAACTGGGAAAAGCCGAAAGACATTAGTATGGTATGACTATGTTTGTTACCATTACCATTAGGCTCGTGACAAATTGTTTTCCTCCAAACAAAACACTTGGCTACATGCACAACTTCTCCCCTCCAAACAAAACACTTGGCTACATGCACAACTTCTCCCCTCCAAACAAAACACTTGGCTACATGCACAACTTCTCCCTTCCAAACAAAACACTTGGCTACATGCACAACATCTCCCCTCCAAACAAACACTTGGCTACATGCACAACATCTCCCCTCCAAACAAAACACTTGGCTGCATGCACAACATCTCTGTAATGTAACCCAAGTGCCTGCCTTTTCAGGTTTTCTTCCACCTCATTTATTTACTGAGGTGTATTTGCCTCTCCTGCTGGTCACTCTTACAGCTCAGTGGCAGCAAACTACCCTTTCTTTGGCACTTGTGCCTCACTGGCCACATACCGGTCAACACCAGTTGCCATGGGTGCAATAGTGGCATAATTTCTTTGTAAGCTGAAGCCTAAAACAGTCTGAAGTGAATGCAAAAAAAAAAAAAAAAAAACATTCTGGCAGCTATTTAAAATGGCTTTTCCACTGTTTTTACATTAATTTTTCTCCATGTATGCAAGTTAGTGTTAATCATGTAAACCATTTATATCACATATTTCTTTTTTTAACATTTATAAATGTAGTTATGTTAGCTTTTGAAGTTAACTTGTGACAAAATAGTTAAAGTATATCAAGTTTTTTTGTGTTAACTTAAAAAATAACAGTTAATATAAATTTCACACATTGATAAGCTTTGTAGTATCAGTTACTTGTTTTACTAACAACAACTAAAACCTTTCTCAAGAGTAAGGTAGTCAATATTCAGCTCACTGGTCTCAGTCAATTTATGCATTATATACCCAGTCAAAGCATCCTCAAGAACCTGTTAAGCTCCTTATCTGTGCACCTAGGAACAGTTTAGTACTGACCTAAAACATCCCGAAGAACTGGTTAAACTCCTTACCTGTTCACACCTAGGAACAGTTTAGTACTGACCTAAAACATCCTGAAGAACTGGTTAAACTACTTACCTGTGCACCTAGGAACTAGTTCAGTACTGACCTAAAACATCCCCAAGAACTGGTTAAACTCCTTACCTGTGCACACCTAGGAACAGTTTAGTACTGACCTAAAACATCCCGAAGAACTGGTTAAACTACTTACCTGTGCACCTAGGAACTAGTTCAGTACTGACCTAAAACATCCCCAAGAACTGGTTAAACTCCTTACCTGTGCACCTAGGAACCAGTTCAGTACTGACCTAAAACATCCCCAAGAACTGGTTAAACTCCTTACCTGTGCACCTAAGAACTGGTTAAACTCCTTACCTGTGCACCTAGGAACAGTTCAGTACTGACCTAAAACATCCCCAAGAACTGGTTAAACTCTTTACCTGTGCACCTAGGAACAGTTTAGTACTGATCTAAAACATCCCCAAGAACTGGTTAAACTCCTTACCTGTGCACCTAAGAACTGGTTAAACTCCTTACCTGTGCACCTAGGAACAGTTCAGTACTGACCTAAAACATCCACAAGAACTGGTTAAACCCCTTACCTGTGCACACCTAGGAACAGTTTAGACTGACTTAAAACATCCCCAAGAACTGGTTAAACTCCTTACCTGTGCACCTAGGAACAGTTCAGTACTGACCTAAAACATCCCCAAGAACTGGTTAAACTCCTTACCTGTGCACCTAGGAACAGTTCAGTACTGACCTAAAACATCCCCAAGAATTGGTTAAACTCCTTACCTGTGCACCTAGGAACAGTTCAGTACTGACCTAAAACATCCCCAAGAATTGGTTAAACTCCTTACCTGTGCACCTAGGAACAGTTCAGTACTGACCTAAAACATCCCCAAGAACTGATTAAACTCCTTACCTGTGCACCTAGGAACAGTTTAGTACTGACCTAAAACATCCTCAAGAACTGGTTAAACTCCTTACCTGTGCACCTAGGAACAGTTTAGTAGTGACCTAAAACATCCCCAAGAACTGGTTAAACTCCTTACCTGTGCACCTAAGAACTGGTTAAACTCCTTACCTGTGCACCTAGGAACAGTTCAGTACTGACCTTCATGTCACTGACTGTAGCCACTATCAGGGTATCATCTGAGTAATTCTGGATTATGTCAGACTCCACAGGGTTGATAGCATTCCGTCCTTGTACCTAGCAGTACAAGGAACCTTTCTTACATCCCAACCCTTTACCAGCTTCATTATCAACACACCTTCAAAGTTACTGGACTGATACTATCAGAATGTCAAGTATCCTCAGTTAAGTAAAGAACAGTATGATATCTTCAAAACTGCTTACTTTTCATCTCTTTGGATACAGGTTTTCATATACTGCTGTAAAGATGGACTGGAATACTTCAAAGGTCATGCATTACTGACAGCAAGGACAGTAAGTCATAGGCAGCAGTGTAAATATCCTCAGTCTGCTGACACTGTACATGTATGGTGATCATGGTCTCTGAATTTCATAACTTTCTCTCATACCAGTCACAAATAGCTCATATTGGTCAATTACAGCACACCAGCATATAATTTACACTTACGGGAGTAGAGCAAACCTTACCACTTACATCCCAGGTTTGATTCTGACAGACACTGATTTGGATTCCCCAATTACCCACCTTCATACAGCAATGACTGCGGACTTTCACTTATTTACAGAGAGAAAGTGCAATGAACATTGTTCTACATACCACAGGTGGCACATCTCCACTATTTTCAGCCTATGTGCAGTCATTCAGGTCTCACTTACTCACCATAGCTCTTAACGTCTTAATACAAAAAATCTGGTCAAAGCCAAAAATAATGTGGGGACAAATGCAAAGAAAAACAGGGACAAATTTTAAATACTGCTTTTATAAACAGAATGTTGCTAGAATAAACGGCCTTGTATTACCATGCATTTGCTGAACGATATGAAGTCTGAAACTTAAATGCCTGTCATTATTTAGAGAATTCAATCCTCACTGATTTCACACAAAACTCCAGAAAATCACAAATTTTATGAGAAATAGACCAAAAATATGAGGCAAAAATGTGGACATTCTGCGAAAATCTGTCTAGTTGAGAGTGTGATGACCCACCACCAGCCCAGTAATAAAGGAGCCTCAATCCTCAGCACTGGCACCAGTGTGGGACGTACACTGTGAGGATGACAAGTACACACACAGAATTCCCAGATGCAGTTCTCTGTATCAAGTGCAATTTCCATTAAGAGCACACAGAGACCACAGTCAGTCCGGGGCTGGTTTCTCCCTCTTTCTCCAGATCTCCAGTAAGACTCCTTACTGGCAAAGCTATAGAGTTGAGTCTTTAGCCAGGATTCCAAGCCAAGTCCTCCAAAACTCTCTCTGTCCAAACAGTGCTTCATGTCCCTGCCCAAGTAGCTGACACACACACAAAGATTTGTTTTACACACACACACACACACACACACACACACACACACACACACACACACACACACACACACACACACACACACCTAGGAAAGGCTGGCACAGGTTTGCTGGCTATGCCCCCCTTCTGCACAGACTATAAGGTAGTTATCACTGCCACCAGAACCTCTTATCAGCTACTTTAAGGCCCTTAACAAAGGGTGTCCAATCTTACTGTGTAATGTTACTATCAATACAAATGGTAGTTTGACCAAGAGCAAGGCTATTAGGAGTGGCCCACAGTGTCACCAAATAAATATGCAGGTTTTCATATACTGCTGTAAAGATGGACTGGAATACTTCAAAGATCATGCATTACTGACAGCAAGGACAGTAAGTCATAGGCAGCAGTGTAAATATCCTCTCATAACTTAAATATCTCTAGACAGCTCAGCAACAATGCAAGGTTTAAATATATTTAATAATAAATAATAAAAGAACAAGAAAATACTCAGTATATATTTACAGTGCCATCAGAGTTCAAAATCACAGGAAATATTTAAAACAACATTGCAAGACAGTCTGAAATAAATAAAAAAAGTACATCTAAATTAAGCTTTGCTATATTCCTGACTATATCTAAGAGAATTATACTGTTCCTTAGACTTACTTATTCAGAGCAAGGAAAATGTGTGGTGAATGAATCCTCTAGCTGATGTTGTCAGGTCAAAGACAGAATACATAATGCTCTGTCTTTGTGTGTGTGTGTCTCTCTCTCTCTGAGAGTTCTTAAATTAATATCTCAACTATTACTGCTGGGATAGTTTGCAGAATGACATAATTTCTTGTCATCTGACTCTATCCCAGGTAAAACCCCACTGCTGAAAGCTAGAAGTATTTAGCATCCACCTGTGAAAAAGCATTGTCAAGGGCTTTTCCTCAGATGTTTGGCAAATGGTGGAAGTAAAAAAAAACAATAAAATACGTCCAAGACAATACAGAAAACTCCCTAGTTTTAGACATCACAAAGGCGGTGCCTCCACCGACCCTGGAAATTACCGGCCCATTAGCTTGACAAGCCTTATCTGCAAAGCCATGGAGAGGATCATAATGGACCTCATAAATAAAGACATAGGGAATTTGCAGACTTTGGATCCATCCCAGTTTGGCTTTGTCAAAGGCAGATCATGCCTTCTAAACTTGGTTGACTTTTTCGAAACAGTCACCAAAGCCATTGATGAGGGAAAGGCAGTCCATACAGCCTACCTCAATCTGGCGAGGCCTTTGATACAATACCCCACTGGTATCATTGAAAAACTCATCAGCTTAAATGTTAACCCATACATCACAAGATGGGTTGCAAACTGGCTGAGTGACAGAACCCACAGGGTCAGAGTTGCTGGCGCCATGTCAGACTCAAAGCCTGTCACAAGTGGTGTACCACAGGGCTCAGTCCTGGGCCACTCTTGTTTGGCATCTACTTTTCCAAGTACAAGCAAACACAGGAGGGTTATGGCTGACAAAGTTTGCAGATGACTGCAAACTGGAAATATAGTAAACACATCTGACACAGATATCCTTCAGAAGGGTCTCACAGAAACGGATAACTGGTGCCAGAGCCATGGCCTAAAGTTAAATGCCAAAAATGCATAGTCATACCCTTGGGACCCTTCGAAAACAAGGTTACCCTAGCTACCAAATAGGTGGCAATCCACTGAGTACAGAAGAAGTTATCAGGGACCTGGGGACCCAGGTTGATAGTAGTCTGTCATTCGACACCCATGTAGCTAAAGTAGTTAGGAAGACCTTCTACATTGCCCACCTTATCATGAAGGGATTCTCATCTAGATCAAGGGAGGTCATAGTCTCCCTATACTCATCACTCATCAGACCAATGATTGAGTACAATGCCCCATTGAATGTATCTGACCCGACACTTGCAGCAGCTGGAGAGGCCACAAAAGTTCCTCACCAAAAGGATAAAGGGTCTCAAACATCTGTCCTATGCTGCCCGACTGAAAGAACTCCAGCTCTATTCAGTCGCCACATGCTCAGAGGTGACCTTTGCCTAACATACAAGGCCATGTCAAACCCAGATTTGATGAATATGCTTCACCTCAAAAATCTAGATCCATCAGAGCCACAAGGGGGAGACTTAAACCTCGACACGGCTATTAATAGGACGTGCTGGAGGGATAGATTCATCACCCAAAGACTCCTATGCTGTGGAATAAAATCCCGGTATATGTGAGGCAGAGCACCTCGCTGGCCTTGTTCAAGAGAAATCTTGACCAATGGATGGGAGATCGCAGATATACCCCAGGGATTACCTCAGTGTCACTGCTCAACAGAGGCACAGCAAAATAATGGGTATAGTTCCCCATACTAAAGGGGTGGCGTAAGCCACAAAACTATGGGCTAGGCTTGTAAATGCCCTCGGGCAGATAGCCTAGTATGAACCTATGAACCTATGAACCTATGAACATTGTGTCTGTTGCTGCACTGAAACTGAAAGATAACATCTTTTTATGGCCTGGCCATAAAGTAATTTAATTTCAGCTATTTTTCTGAAGTTAACCTTTTGTATTCCAGTTTCCACTATTAAAATATATACATCTAAACAATTACAACAGTGCAGGTACATTTCTGTTCTATTCCAGTAGGCCATGATGTGGTTACATTTTAAGCACTTTGCAAAAACCTTTTCATCACACACTTCCATACCATCAGTTTGATATACACCTTTCAAACAGTCTAATACATTTGTAACACAAGCATCTTACATGAATCATGTTGATATTCACAAATGACATACAATTATTTAAAAGATTCCAGATAGCTGGGCTTGTAGTATCTCCCTTCATGACATTTCTTCCCCCTTGAAGACTCAAGCTGTTTTTTCAAGTGACTCTTGACAAATGTTGCTTGAGAGGGATGAACATATCTGGGAATACCTTACCCCATTCCCTGTCTTTAGAGCCAATCTGTGTTGGTTTTGCTAACCCCACTGCAGTGTTGCACTGTCATATCATATGCCTGCAACAATATGCTCCACCATAGTAATTTGGGACTTTTCTGGCTGGCTCCCTGTAGCCAAAGGTCCCCCTCTGACTCCTCATGCCTTCTATTGCCAATGCTTAGCACCATGGCCTACTTATCATAGTAAGGTTTCATTGTGTTAACATGGTAAAATGTGTGCCCCTGCCTTCTGCCTAGCAGTTCTACCATGTAGTTAACAGCACTGACCTTCCTTACCACTTTGAAGAGTCCCTCCCAAGCTGCCTGCCGCTTGTTGTGTTTGACAGGAATGAGAACCATAACCTGCTGCCCCACAGCATACTATCTAACTCGGGCATTCTTGTCATACCAGACTTTTTTCTGCTGTTGGGCTTCTGCCAGGTTCTCCTGGGCCAATCCCATGAGTTCCCTGAGCCTTCCTGAGGTTTAGGACATATGCCACAACAGACTCCTTGTGGGATTCACACTCACCCTGCCACTCATCACAAATCAAATCTAGATGTCCCCTCATCCTATGCCCATACAGTAACTCAAAGGGTGAAAAATTTGTGGATTCCTGGGGCACCTCTCTGTAAGCAAACAGATGGGGCAAATATTTGTCCCACTTCCTATTAAACTAGTCTGCAAATGCCCATAGCATCATCTTGAGTGTAGAGTTTAACCTCTCAACAAGACCATTAGTCTGAGGATGTTATGGGGTGGTCTTTAAGTGCTTCACCCCACAGTGCTTCCACAGACAAGCCAGCAGGTCTGACATGAAAGTGGCACCTCTGTCAGTCAGTATTCCTTTTGGGAAACCTACCCTGCTGAAAATCTCTAACAAAGCATTGTCCACCTTTCCTGCCACAATGGAGGATAGGGCCACCACTTCAGGGTATCTGGTAGCATAATCTGCTACCATTAGAATATACTTTTTCCCTGTGGAACTTGGGGTACTCAGAGGCCCCAAAATATCCAAAGCTACCCTCTGAAATGGCTCCTCAATCACAGCTAAAGGCATCAAAGGAGCCTTGACCTTGTCTCCTGTCTTGCCTACTTTTTGCTACTGCTCACAGGTCCTGCAGTACCTTGTTACATCCCTGGCAATCCCAGGCCAATAAAAGTTATGCATAATTAGTTTCTTGTTACGCTTTATGCCAATATGACCTGCAAAGGGAATATC
Organism: Protopterus annectens; assembly: GCF_019279795.1. Taxonomy (NCBI): domain Eukaryota; kingdom Metazoa; phylum Chordata; order Ceratodontiformes; family Protopteridae; genus Protopterus; species Protopterus annectens. The sequence goes on along the minus strand of NC_056747.1, from coordinate 1,267,598,006 downwards.
ATGGGCTATGGCTAGAACTGCCTGACGGTAGGCTCTGGGTACTACCAACTGCTGTATTCTCTCACCCTCTTGCCTTCCCTCAGAGGTCCACTCACTATACAGTAACCTTTTGTCCCAGTATACAGATTCCCCTTTCCCCTGATAATCAGGTGCCTCCCAAGCTGCCTCCCTCAAGCCTTGTAATGTAGGTTCTGAGACATGAGCCTGTCTCAACTCCCTCTTTGTAACCCTTCCCAGGTCCCCTTTCACAGGAAGTCTAGCATCCTCTGACAGCAGTGCCTCACTGTCAGGCTGGGTACTACAACTCACCTCTGCCCTTGCAGTCAGTCTGTCCAAGGGAACATCAGTACCTACAAGCAGCTGTGGCTCACCTTCAGTCTCACTGCTACATGATAGCTCTCTCCCTGAAGTAATCACCTCACCAGTCCTGACTTCAAGTGTGAGGTCAGTCTGGGTGCCCCCAGGCTACCAGACCCACATGCTTGTCTCCAAGCCTAATTGTGTGTAACTGCATGCACACAAGGTACTGCATTATCAAAATCATTCCCTAACAGAACATCTGCAGGGATATTCTCAAACACACCTACTTGCTTGCTTCCTTTTCCACCATCCCAGTCAAGGTGATCCCTAGCCATAGGTATTTCGAATGGGGTCCCTCTTCAAGCTCTGACTGGAGTAGACTGCCCAAGCAAGTAGTGCTCCTGTTTAACCATTGCAGGCTTCACAATGGTTAGGTCAGAGGCAGTGTCTCTCTTAGCAGTGGCCTGTTTCCCATCTACTAAAATAGGATATAACCTCTTGTGTTAGTTTGATACCCTTGTTGTCTCCAGACAGCTTACTGCTGGCATTCTGTCATTCCTACTTATTGGCTCTCCCACCTTTTGTTCCCCACCTTCCCTCCATGGACATCAATAGGCTACATGGTCCCACTGGTTGTATTTAAAACATTTAACCCTTGGCCCTGGCTGTGTACCTGGACTAGTGGCTTCCCCTGTTTCTGCTGGACTCTGTTGGGATGGATTAGGCTGCCCACCATGAGTTCCCTTAGACCCATGAGCAGCACTGGGTATCCCTTTCCTATGCAGTGATGCCCTACTTGCTAGGTATAGGTCTACCTTTTTCCCCAGCTCATCTGCAGTATTACATTCCCTATATGCTAACCAGATTCTCATGTCCTCAGGCAAAGTGCTAAGGACTTGTTCCCTCACCAAAAAGTCTACCAGCCCTTCAAAAGTGGTGATCTGACACTCAGTCACTCATCTATGAAAATAAGTGCATAACTCAGCAATATATATACACACACACTCATCTGCCTTGCACCTATGCTCACAAAACTTTTTTCTATAGGCTTCAGGTGCTGGCTCCTTGTCAGCTTGCCATACTCATCTGCTGACATCCTTGTCTGCCCTCCCTGACTGACTAAACTAAGAAAAAATAAATAAAACCTATTGTGATATGAAATTCTGCATGCTCAGTGTGTGGCTGATTGAGATTACAGACACCTTATAGGTTCATAGTTGTGTACTAGGCTAATGGCCCTGGAGCCTACACAAGCCTAGCCCAAGAAGATTCCCTGGCATCATGCCACCCAAAGTTAGTTCCTAGGTCCCCTGTCAAGCAAGGCCACTGAAGTGATTCCAGGGGTGAACTTCCTATTGCCCATCCACTCGTCAAGATTTCTCTTAAAGAGGGCCAGTGAAGTGCTCTGTTTGATGTGAATGGGAAGTTTGTTCCAGAGGATGGGAGGTCTCTGGGTTAGGAACTGTCCCTACAGCATGTTCTGTTTATTGTGGTAATGAGGTTTAGGTCTTTAGTGCCCACTGTTTATAGGCTACAGGAATTCAATATCCACACAGCTGAATCCAAATATGTGATGTGGTGATCCCACCACTACCAAGCAATAAATGTGATGCCCCACCACTGGCCCAGTAATTAAAGAGCATCAATTCTCACCACTGGAACTGGGGGACGTACACTGGGAGGATGACAAGTACACACACAGTATTCCCAGAAGCAGCTCTCTGCATCAAGTGCAATTTCCCTTAAGAGTACACAGAGACCACAGTCAATCCAGGGCAGGTTTCCCCCTCTTTCTCCAGATCCCCAGTAAGACTTCCCACTGGCACAGCTATAGAGTTGCGTCCTTAGCCAGGGTTCCAAGCCAAGTCCTCCAACACTGTGCTTCGTGTCCCTGGCCAAGTACCTGGGACACACACACACACACACACACACACACACACACACACACACACACACACACACACACACACACACACACACACACACACACACACACACACACACCCCTTCTGCACAGACTATAAACACACACACACACACACACACACACACACACACCCTTCTGCACAGACTATAAACACACACACACACCCCTTCTGCACAGACTATAAACACACACACACACCCCTTCTGCACAGACTATAAACACACACACACACACCCCTTCTGCACAGACTATAAACACACACACACACACCCCCTTCTGCACAGACTATAAACACAGACACACACACACACACACACACACACACACACACTAAAAACACACACACACACACACACACACACACACCTTCTGAACAGACTATAAATACACACACCCCTTCTGCACAGACTATAAAAACACATGCACACCCCTTCTGCACAGACTATAAACACACACACACCCCTTCTGCACAGACTATAAACACACAACACACACACCCCTTTTGCACAGACTAAAGCAAACATGGGAGGGTTGTGGCTGACAAAGTACGCAGATGACTGCAAACTAGGCGCCATAGTCGACACACCAGCGGACACATACATCCTACAAAAAGGCCTCACAGAAATGGACAACTGGTGCCGGAGTCATGGCCTTAAACTAAATGCCAAAAAATGTATAGTCATCCCCTTTGGGAAAAACAAAGTACCCACAAATTATCACATAGACAGCAACCCACTGAGTACGGAAAAAGTAATCAGAGACTCAGGGACCCAAGTCGACAGCGACCTCTCATTTGACACCCACGTTGCCAAAGTGGTTAGAAAGACATTCTACCTTGCACACCTTATCATGAAGGGATTCACATCCAGATCCAAGGATGTCATTGTACCCCTATACTCCTCCCTCATCAGACCCATGATTGAGTACAATGCCCCATTTGGTATGTACCTCACCCAGCATTTGCAACAGCTGGAGAGACCACAAAAGTACCTCACCAAGAGGATCAAGGGTCTCCAACATATGTCTTATTCTGCCAGACTAAAGAAACTCCAGCTCTATTCAGTAGCATACCAACTGCTCAGAGGTGATCTCTGCCTGACGTACAAGGCCATGTCCAATCAGGAACTGATGGGCATGCTCCACCTCAAAAAATCCAAATCCATCAGAACCACGAGAGCTAAAGACTTAAACCTCGGCACAAGTATGAATGGGACATGCTGGAGGGATAGATTCATAACCCAGAGGCTTCCCATGCTCTGGAACAAGATCCCAGTTCATGATAGGCAGAGCCCCTCACTGACTCTCTTCAAGAGAAATCCTGATGAGTGGATGGGAGATCGTAAGTTTACCCCAGGGGTCACATCTGTGTCACTACTAGACAGGGGCACAGTAAACTAATTCTATTATATAAGGGGACCTTCACTGTGTCACTACTAGACAGAGGCACAGTATTCTAAATCTATTCTGTGCATTTTTGTACCATTTCATGGGGTGGCGAAAGCCACATCACTATGGCTAGGCTTACAAATGCCCCAGGGCAGATAGCCTAGTACTAAACTATGAAACTATGAAACTATAAGGTAGTTATCACTGCTACCAGAACCTCTTATCAGGTACTTTAAGGCCCTTAACAAAGGGTGTCCAATCTTACTGTGTAATGTTACTATCAATACAAATGGTAGTTTGACCAAAAGTAAGGCTAATAGGAGTGGCCCACAGTGTCAAATAAATACAGTGGATATAAAAAGTGTACACACCCCTGTTAAAATGCCAGGATTTTGCGATACTAAAATATGAGACCACAATAAATAATTTCAAAACTTTTCCCACATTTAATGTGACATATAACCTGTACAGTTCAATTGAAAAACAAACAAGTCTGTCAGGGGAAAAATACAAAAAATGTATAATAAGCAGGTTGCATAAGTGTGCACACCCTTAAACTAATACTTTGTTGAAGCACCTTTTGATTTAATTACAGTGTTCAGTCTTCTTGGGTACACACCTGCCATAAATTAAAGAGTCTCTGATTAACCCCAAATAAAGCTCAGCTATCCTAGTAGGATTCTCCTGACATTTACTTGGTTGTCTGCTACAGCAAATGGCATGGTTCACAGAGAGCTTACAAAGCATCAAAGGGATCTCATTGTTGAAAGGTATCAGTATCAGTCAGGAGAAGGGTACAGAACAATTTCCACAGCATTGGATATACCATAGAACACAGTGAAGATGGTCATCAAAAAGTGGAGAAAATATGGGACAACAGTGACATTGCAAATAGCTGGACACCCTTCAAAACTGATGAAAAGACAAGATGAAAACTGGTCAGGGAGGCTGCCAAGAGACCTACAGCAACACTAAAGGAGCTGCAGGAATTTCTGGTAAGTACTGGTTGTGTACTACATGTGACAACAATCTCCCATATTCTCCATATGTCTAGACTATGGGGTAGGGTTACAAGACGGAAGCTTTTTTTTTTTTACAAAGAAAAATATCCAGCTAAAATTTGCAAAACAATACATCAAGTCTCTCAAAAGCATGTGGGAAAATTTGTTATGGTCTGATGAGACCAAGGTTGAACTTTTTAGCCACAATTCCAAAAGGTACTTTTGGCGCAAAAACAACACTTTGCATCACCAAAAGAACACCATCCCCACAGTGAAGCATGGTGGTGGCAGTATCATGCTTTGGGGTTGCTTTTCTTCAGCTGGAACTGGGACTTTAGTCAAGGTGGAGGGAATTATAAATAGTTCCAAATACCAGACACTTTTGGCCCCAAACCTTCAGGTGTCTGGTAGAAAGCTGAAGATGAAGAGGAATTTCACCTTTCAACATGGCAATGATCCCAAGCATACATCCAAATCAACAAAAGAATGGCTTCACCAGAAAAAAATTAAAGTTTTGGAATGGCCAAGCCAGAGCCCAGACATAAATCCAATAGAAAATCTGTGGGGTGACCTGAAGAGGGCTATATACAAGAGTTGCCCTCTCAATCTGACAGACTTGGAGCACATTTGCAAGGAAGAGTGGGTAAATATTGCCAAGTCAAGATGTGCCAGACTCCTACCCGAGAAAACGGAATGCTGTAATTAAATCAAAAGGTGCTTCAACAAAGTATTAGTTTAAGGGTGTGCACATTTATGCAACCAGCTTATTGTACATTTATTTTTTATATTTTTTCCCCTAACAGATTTGTTTGTTTTTGATTGTACAGGTTACATGTCACATTAAAGGTGGGAAATTTTTTGAAATGATTTATTGTGGTCTCATTTTTTATCTCGCAAAAACCTGGCATTTTAACAGGGGTGTGTACACTTTTTATATCCACTGTATGCAAATACTTTCAGAACTTAAATATCTCTAGACAGATCAGCCAGAATGAAAGGTTTAATAATAAACAATACAAGAACAAGAAAATACTCCGTATATATTTCCAATGCCATCAGAGTTCAAAATCACAGGAAATATTTAAAACAATATTTCAAGACGGTCTCAAATAAATAAAGAAAAGCATCTAAATTAAGCTTTGCTATATTCCTGACTATATCTAAGAGAATTATATTGCTCCCTAGACTTACTTACTCAGAGCAAGACAAATGTGTGGTGACTGGATCCTCTAATTTATGTTGTCAGGTCAAAGACAGAATAGAGAATGCTCTCTCTCTCTTAGAGAGTTCTTAAATTAATATCTCAAATATTACTGTGGGGATAGCTTGCAGAATGGCATCATTTCTTGTTATCTGACTCATCCCAGGTAAAAACCCCACTGCTGAAAGCTAGAAGTATTTAGCATCCACCTGTGACAATACATAGACAAGGGCTTTTCCTCAGATCTTTGGCAAATGGTAGACATCATAAAATAATAAAACACTTCCGAGACAATACAGAAACCCCCCTAGTTTTAGTCATTATATCTCTTGCTGCACTGAAACTGAAAGATAACATCTTTTTATGGCCTGGCAATAAAGTAATTTAATTTCAGCTATTTTTCTGAAGTTAACATTCTGTATTCCCATTTCCGCTGTTAAAATATATACATCTAAACAGTTACACTAGTGCAGGTACATTTCTGTTCTACTCCAGCAGGGCATGCTGTGGTTACATTTTAAACACTTTGCAAAAACCTTTCCAGCACACACTTCTGTACCAATTTGATATACACCTGACATACAATTCTAATACTTTTGTAACACAAGTATCATATGAATCATGTTGATATTCACAGATGACATATAATTATTTACAAACGTCCAGATAGCTGTGCTGGCAGTATCTCCTTTCATGACAGAGAAGTATGTCACTCACTCAAGCAGTCTACAGATGTCCTTACTGACTGTCAAAACTCAGAACAGGCAAGTTTACAGACCCACTGGAATAATGAGACTGTGTTAACTTTTCTGGATAGCCTTATTTGAGTATCAGTATGTTATTCAACCATTTAGATAGCTCAGTATAGAACTTCAAATAGCAGGGATTATGGCCAAGATCACTAATTGGTCAACAATCAGCCTCAGAAACAAAGAATAGATCTCTTTTTCCATTGTTGATAGATGTTTAAAGAATGGGTAGTAATATGCCATCTCAATGTCACTGTACTGTACAATATTTGTAAGAAATGCTTTTAATCCAAAATACCTGAGTAATGAAAGTTTACTTAATCTAAAAAATACTACTAAACATAAGCAGTTTGAACAGATAAAGAGACATATAGTGAGATGACCAAAAACAAAGAGAATGAAACAGCACTAAAAGATAGGAAAAGAAAAAAGTTAGCTGAATTAGTTCTCCAACATCCTGTAAAAAATTCATCAGCAGTAGTCCAGCATGCTACCTCTCAACTGTCTCTGATTTTCAGTGACATCCCTGATTTTGGCTCAAAATTTTGCTCCATTACTCATAATCTCTCTCAAAATACTAATTGTTGGAGAAAATATGGTGGATTATACTTAATAAATAAGGACAGTAATTGGAATTAAAGACGTCTTTTACTTCAGAAAAAGTGTGTTAATTTATATTCTCTTATTTTGTCAACTTCTGAAGTTAATGGTGTCAGTATTTTAAAAAGTGTACCTAATTGTCCTGGATTATTTCTGAATTTGTCCCTGACTGATTCTGGGGCTAAGTCATTGAGAGCTATTTGTATGCATTTTTGGTACTTTTTAGTGTTATAGTCTTTTAGCTGGTTATAAAATCATCCAAAAAAGGAAGTTAAGCTAATAAAAATGGATATTGCTACACAGAGTATGTCACACTCACTGACATAACTGTTCAGATTATAAGGAATCTTCCAGAAAACACAAAACTGAAACCAAAAACAGCAGGTCTGTCTTGAAGGCCATTGTTGTCATCCTCATGTGTAGCTGCACAACATATTTAATAATTTTATGTTTTTCTGTGCCTCACATTCAGAGTCAATGTACTTCACTTAGAAATGAAGATATCTGAAAGGCATACATCACATTTTTCATAAAATATACATATGTGCAAGGTGTTTTCTATCACATTTCTCTTACCATTATATAAATGTCATCACTGTACAAATCAGTGACTTAAAGTGATAGCACCAATAAATATTTATCATGCTCATAATTACATCATTTTTAATTCCCTTGTCTCTTACCTCATATGCAGTAGCCCAAATGTGGTATGGGTTCTACTTCCTTGGAGGAGTGCAATGGGTGGGGGTCTGCCTTTTCCACATGTTATAAATACCTTGCAATAGTTCCTCCAATCTTCATTGGTTGGGAACATTGATGTGCTGACTAAGAATGTTACTCTCCCATGAAAAAAGTGAGCCATCTAGAGCTGTTCCTTATTTATCTGTTTGTGCATTTATTTATTTGTTTGTCTGTTTCTTTGTTTGTATTTCACCAGAGTACAGCATTGAAACGCATGGGCCTTTTTTAGACTCAAACCAGGAGTACTGTCTGGGTAAATTACTTGCTAAGAATGACGCAGTCAGTACTTATTCCATCCCCTGACAGTCTTCTGGCACCCAAGCTACTACCTAGATTTGCGTTACTAACATCATAAGTATGTACCCTAACACCATGATAAAGAACTGTACACTCCATGTCCAAATGTAATGAAATGTACATAGCTGAAGTCTGCAAAAGTGAACACTCAAGAGGAGTGAATACTCCTACAGATTGCTTTTTCAGCCTAGTGGCTGCTTTTCAAGACAGATTACTTTACAATGGGGTCTAGCAATTTGCCTTTTTCCCCACTGCTGTGCAATCCTGGCGTTGATATATATAATTAGCAGGGGGTGCAGAAAGGCTTGCCCTCTGCAAAGAAAAAAAACTTTTTTTTTTTCTGCTTTGATCTTGTTAGATTCAGTCTAGGAATATCTCTCTTTTTGCATTCTCTGGTTTGAGCATTCTCTGATTGATGAAACAATCATATGTTTGTGTATTTATTTACTGATATGTCAAGTTGACTTATCTGGGCTGGATGTTTTTAATTATGACCTGGGAGAAATATAAAGAGAGAACTGTACATACAAAGAGAGTAAGATAGAAATGTCTTTTTAAAAAAAATGACAAGTTTCCATTAACTCTGGACTGTCACTGAGATGTATCATAACATATGACTTTTTTAAAGAGAAATCTTACCTCACAGGAGAACGCCAAAACATTTGGCAGTGCCCTGTATCAATCAAGTTAAACAGTAATGGTCAGAGATGGCCTTGCACTTAAAAGGCCATGTTGCACCTGCTGGCCTTATACTGAGAAGCACAAGAACCAGGTTTTTACAAATAGGGCCAGTGAAGGGTCCAAAAATGGTGAATGATGAAAAAGCAGTGTTCAAGTTTTATCTGTCACCTACAAAATAAACAAGAAAGGAAGCATAGGTTAGCAATTAAATTTAAAATGTTTGTATGACAGAATCATTACAACAGAGTGAATATGACAGGATAACAACAAGCTATTGAATGAGTATCTAACACAGAGATGATCACAGACACGGGTGTGATGAGTGACGTGGCACAGCTCGTCAGTATCTAACATACAGATGATCACAGACATGGGTGTGATGAGTGACGTGGCACAGCTCGTCAGTATCTAACACAGAGATGATCACAGACACAGGTGTGATGAGTGAAGTGGCACAGCTCATCAGTATCTAACATAGAGATGATCACAGACACGGGTGTGATGAGTGACGTGGCACAGCTCGTCAGTATCTAACACAGAGATGATCACAGACACAAGTGTGATGAGTGACGTGGCACAACTCGTCAGTATCTAACACAGAGATGATCACAGACACGGGTGTGATGAGTGACGTGGCACAGCTCGTCAGTATCTAACACAGAGATGATCACAGACACAAGTGTGATGAGTGACGTGGCACAACTCGTCAGTATCTAACACAGAGGTGATCACAGACACGGGTGTGATGAGTGACGTGGCACAGCTCGTCAGTATCTAACACAGAGGTGATCACAGACACAGGTGTGATGAGTGACGTGGCACAGCTCATCAGTATCTAACATAGAGATGATCACAGACACGGGTGTGATGAGTGACGTGGCACAGCTCATCAGTATCTAACACAGAGATGATCACAGACGCAAGTGTGATGAGTGACGTGGCACAACTCGTCAGTATCTAACACAGAGATGATCACAGACACAGGTGTGATGAGTGACGTGGCACAGCTCATCAGTATCTAACACAGAGGTGATCACAGACATGGGTGTGATGAGTGACGTGGCACAGCTCGTCAGTATCTAACACAGAGGTGATCACAGACACGGGTGTGATGAGTGACGTGGCACAGCTCGTCAGTATCTAACACAGAGATGATCACAGACAGGTGTGATGAGTGAAGTGGCACAGCTCATCAGTATCTAACACAGAGATGATCACAGACAGGTGTGATGAGTGGAGTGGCACAGCTCGTCAGTATCTAACACAGAGATGATCACAGACAGGTGTGATGAGTGGAGTGGCACAGCTCATCAGTATCTAACACAGAGATGATCACAGACAGGTGTGATGAGTGGAGTGGCATAGCTCGTCATGGGTGAAGCATATTCAGCTGATGGAATCAAAACTCTGCTATGTAGGGCATCACTACCTTCTATGGAAGGGCTTTTATCAATGCCACAGTCAGAAGCCATTTGGAAGGTAAGTCATTTGAGAGGTAAGACTGCTCACAAAACAATCACGGCGGTAAGTAAAAGAAAAGGAAGGCTCCAAGCAAAGAATGAGATATCTGCCTTAGGGTGCAGTCTCAATTTCTTCCGGACTAAGAAATTTTACGGTCCAGTCTGATAGATTTTCTTAAGATGAAAAGGTATAAAAGACAGCATGGCTGCTACCTTAGAAATGCTGATGTTAAGTTGCTTCTGATGCAGCCTAAGTGACATATGTGAACAGAATATGGTGTCAAAAGTCAAAGCCAATACTGAAAGAAAGGTAAGTTGCTGTAAATATGGAGTGATCCGTAGTGCGTAAAAAGACATCAAACCTGGCTTAACAAAGGAGTGGGATCTGACAAAGACAGTAAAGAGGAGAAAGGCAAGCACAAAACCCCATGGCATAGCAGTAAACGTAAACTAGAATGAGCAGAGCTCTTACAGCATTACCAAAGACAGCTAGGAAACCATGGAGGCTGCAGGCGAAGATCACAAGTGTTACTTATTCACTGTGACTAGCCCTTTCACACACTGATACAAAGACAGCTTTTGAGTTTCCCCAGGCCGATGTTTTATAAAATGTACTAGTAAGAGAATATTTATGGAGATACTGTGCCAGCATGGAAACTATGCTGCTGATCACAGATTATTCTGTGTTGTTTAGATAATGCGTTATAGAGTCCAGTCATATGGATGGTGATGGGGGTCAGATAATCCTGTAGTTGTTGATGTTAGCTGCAAGAGTTACTTTGCTTGACTTTAGCTATAAAGCTTGTGTTACTGCCCTACAGATAGAAATGACTGCATTTACCTTTTCAGTTCAAGAGGGGCCATCTGTGAACTGGATTGCTGCCATGTTTAAAACCATGCAGCAATTTAGAAAATATTAAGTTTTGGACAGTTCAGAGTAATGTATTTATTTTAAAATTTGGGTAAATTCAGTGTTCACATTTATGTATTATGTTGTATATATGGATAATTTGTGTTTTTTATTTATTGATATTAACAGCTTGACTATAATAAACGATCATATAACCTTTTATTATAATAAACTGAAAGCTCACTTGTATCTACCTATCTGTCTGTCTATGTATCACCTGCTCTGGTGACATAGAGGGATAAAACCCGGATTACAGCCCAGCAGATCCAAAATAGATCAGATTATCAGGTGACTGACGAGTGTCAGGGAGGGAGGGATAGGAGGTACCATCCCAAGAGGGGGGCAGCCTCAATGAAGTTCCCCACACAATGATCTCTGGAGGAGCAAATGGACGTGGAAGGGAACATAGTCCTAAGAGGGATCAGGGTGGGGGACACTGGTAGAGCTGCTGCAGTGGCAGGGCAATATATCAGAAAATCCCCATTGCACACCTGCCCTCTTGATAACATCAGATGACCACAGTGGAGGGGGGAGGGATAATTGTTAACTGAACAATCCACATGGGCCTTTTTCAGGCTCAGCTCTGGAATGCTTAGTGAAGCACCCAAAGAGTCAAGAGATTTGCAAAATCTAGTGAAAGCTTAACATGGAGGAAATGAAATGGGGGGAGACTGCTATGCTTTAAGTGGCAGTATAAACCAGAAGCACTTGGCCTGTCATGGTCTAGCAGTTTCCTTATGTGGCATAAAGCAAGTTGGATGAAATGGCACAGTAATACAACTCTGAAAGTTCAAAGCCAAGGCCACTGAAAAACTGCACTTTCCACAATTTCTGCAATTGTTATCATTCTTCAGACAAAAATTCATCTGTTTGCAACTTATCAGAGTACCTGAAATTTTACTGAAATTAGAACCTACTTATATATTCAAGTAGATAGGCATAACAATGTATATATAATCCAATGGCTTCAAATGTTTAAACAATTGATTTTTAGCTAAATATAAAGTGTGAATATGAGTACACTGTGAATCAGAGACACGTATTACGCTCTCTTGTAAATCTCTTTATGCTAATACACCTGTATAGTGTTCTAACACATTATATATGTGATGCACCTGTATGCTTGTTCCTTCATTAGAGCTGATACAACACAATCAAAAACATAAATATTGTTCTCATGTTATTGTACTATATCTTTAGGCAATTCCCAAGGTTCTGCTGAAAACAAGGCATGCCCTGTCAGACTATCTTAGTTAACAGATGGAGCTTGCTAGATAGATAAACCTACCAAAGGATGGTGACAATTGAGCAAAATGTATAATATGGTAAGGAGACCTTTGGCGAATTAGTTGTTAAATGTCTTATTAAGTTTAGATTCATCATGCTGTGCTATGCTTTAAGAATTCTTGATCACATGAAACCCGAGTTAAAATTGTTACAGAACAATTGTTGCACCCCACCCCCCCACCCCCCAGGGGTCACATCCTCACTAGTGAGGTTGGATCACAAACCTGTTTCCTTTGAAGTGAAAATCAACCGAAAAAAACAGCTAAACCAGCAACAGTTAGGAACTATTCTAAGGCAAACTACATCCTATTAAGTGAACGTTTGTCAAAATTAAAAGCTCACCCCAATCCCAAGACCAGAGCTACCTATGCAGAATTATTCACAGAGTCATTCTGCAAATATGTGACTAGTGCATAGAGGCTGCCAAAAAAACAAACTCAACTGGTTGAATCCTCACATAAGCAGGGTATATCATAAAAGAAAAAAAACTCACAACCTAAATCAGGAAGAGCAACTCCCTTAAAGACAGGTGCTCTCTTATACAACTTAAAAAGCTAAGAGATCTAATTAAGTCCAACAAGCCCAGTTATGAGGTCATAATAGCCTCATGCTAAGGACAATCAAAAGGCCTTCTTTAGCTGTGTCCAGAATCTTAAAGATAACATACAGCAGTGTGCTGAACTAGTGGTGAGCAGGCCAACAAGGCCAGTTATGAGGTCATGATAGCCTCAAGCTAAGGACAATCAAAAGGTCTTCTTCAGCTGTGTCCAGAATCTTAAAGGTAACATACAGCAGTGTGCTGAACTGGTGGTGAGCAGTACCACCTTTAACAATCAGGGTGACATAGCAAATCTATTGGCTGATCTCCACCAGGTAACACAACATACTACCCCCGGCTACTAGCAGCACTCATTAAAGCCAAAAACACCACCTATATGGGTCTTAACACCCCTGTTTGTTTCCTGAACAGTCTAAAAATCAGGACTACTTGAGGCACTCTTCAACCATAGCATTGAAACAGGCTACATTCCAAGTGAATGGAGAACCACAACAGTCATTCCCCTCCGCAAAGGTGGACCTTTGGCGACCTCTCAACTGTACAGGTTTTCGCAGAATGTCCAGATTTTTGCCTCATATTTTTGGTGTGTTCACCCTAAAATCTGTCCCTTTCTGGCAAACAGCTGAGGATTGAAGTCATTAAATAATGACAAACATTTGAGTTTAAGACTCCACATCCTTCAGAAAAGTCATGCTAATTCAAAACCTATTATTCTATCAACTTTCTAAGTTTGTAAGGGCAATGTTTAAAATCTGTCCCTATATTCCCCCATCATTTTAGGCATTGTCCAGATTTTTTGCTCTAAGAGGTTGAGAGGTATGCAATGGTCAGCCAACCCAGGGAACTACAGGCCCACCAGTCTAACAAGCCTTTTATGCAAAGCCATGGAACAAATTAACATGGAAATTACACTGAACCCATTCCAATTTGGCTTTGTTAAATGAAGGTCATGCCTACTTAACCTGGTAGACTTCTTTGAAAGGATCACCAAAACAAAGGACAGGGATAAAATAACACACACTGTGTATCTTGACCTGGCCAAGACATTATATACAATATCCCACTAAGGCATTGTTGACAAGCTCTCTGAGTTAGACATAATTCCCTGCATAATTTGCTGGATTGCCAGCTGCCTCACAGAGAGGACCCAAACATTCAAGATCAGTGAGACCACCTCCACTAAGAAACTGGTCACCAGAAGTTCTGTGCTGGGCCCAATTCTGCTTGGCATTTACTTCTTGGAAGTCAAGGCTAACATTCAAGGCCTCTGGCTCACTAAGTTAGCAGATGACTGTAAATTGAGAGCTATTACAGATTCCCTCCAAGACATAAACATCCTGCAAGAGGGTTTAACACAGACAAATGACTGGTGCCAAAGTCATGGCCTAAAACTCAATGCCAAAAAATGCATTATAATTTAGGAAACTGTCAACCCAAGTTAATTACTCCATTGATAAAACACCTTAGAGTTGACCCAGTAGTAAGGGATCTGGGAACATATGCAGACAGCAATCAGGCCTTTGCGCAACACATAGCTAAAGTGGTAAATCATTCTATGCCACCCAGGTAATAGGTAAGGGTACTGCATCCAGGTCCAAGGAAGTTATAGCACCACTTTACTCGGCCCTTATCGGACCTATCATTTAATGCAGTGCCGAATTTTGCATGTACCTAACCAGACGCAACAGTAGGAATGCTCACAAAGTTTTCTCACTAGGGGAATTCACTGGATCACCTAAAGACTCTGTCTCTGTATTCAATCTCCTACAGGCTGCAAATAGGGGATCATTGTCTGGCTTACAGGGCTTCCTCAGACCCAGCCCTGATGGATCTATTGCACATGTTCAAAACCAAACAGCACCAGAAACACTAGAACCAGGGATCTGAACTTCGCTTGTGACAGATTCTAGCTACATAGAGATTTCTGGGCTAATGGTTCAGGAGCCTTACAAGCCTAGCTATAATTACCCAATGTTTGATACCTGAGGGCTAGAGGATAGTTTGGGTTTGTGCGTATGCCTCTGGGTATTTTACAGACTGCCTTTGTCAGTAAGAGACAAAAGTGCTAATCCAAGAGGTAATTTATGATTTCCCTTCAATTTATCCAAATTGCAATTGAAGAGGGTCAGGGAAGGGCTCCACTTTATGTGAATATGTAACCTGTTCCAGAGAAGCAGTAATCTCAGATGCATATCTGTCCCTTCAGCATACGTTTGTTCTCATCACAGGCCAAGTTTAGATCCTTGGATCAGGTAATCCTCATGCTTTTTGTTCCGCAAATGTGTAAGAGTTCCACCAGGTATGGATCCGAGGATGCCTTGTAAGTAGGCATAGATCACCCCTGAATAGTCTGTAAGAGACAGAGTAAAACGATAGGGTTTAGGTGATTTACATGGGACATCTTGTTTACATCCTTCATTTTTTTTTGTTAATAAACTCTGAGGCTACTCCATTTGTTGCAAGTGCCTGGTCAGGTACATGCGGAAAGGTGCTTCTACTCAACAGAATGTGCTGGACAGACAGTATGTGTACCAAAGGATCCCTGCCTTATAACATAGTCTCCCCATCCATTTAAAACAGAGTTCATCCCTGACCCTATACAAATGAAACCTTGAGAACTGGATGGGAAATTGTAAATTTACCCCTGGTGTGGCACTCATGTCCCTTATGGACAGAGAGTATCAATAGGAAATGTGTTACCCGAAGCAACATCCTTCCCAACAAATCCCTTAGTTACCCCCTACTAACATGCCCCCCCCCATATAGGTGCAGATGATACCTGAGATCCAAATGGATTTAGAGTGCACAGCTATACTTGTAAGGACCTAGTTGTTTTTAGTCTAGTAACAACCTATGAACTTTATACTTACACAGAAATTAAATAACATGTTTGATAGGAGACCATATCACCATTCACCTTTATGAGACAGTGACCTCTGAACTTTGCTTTGAATGACTGCCTGAAATAAAAGATTCACCCTGAAAGGATTTTAATTTACATAAAAAAAAACATTTAGATGGCTTAGCTGTTAAAAAATTATCTAAGAAGTTGAACACAGTGATTTCATAAATGTCTAAATGACGCAGCTACGTGGTCACAGAACATATGGGAGTGCACATTAAAAACAGGAAGGCCTATTTATTTTTAAATAATTATTTTCACTGTGATGTTTTATAATTGCAGAATTATCTGTATTAAGTTTAAAGAAGTAGTAAGGTGATCATTCTCCCCATGCAGAGTATGGGTGGTTGTCTCTCCACCACCTTTGAACCTTTTCAGTGGCTATCCCTTCATCTAATTGGCCTAGTTTGATTGTAGTTTGTTGACAAGTAACCAGTAAGTGACTCAGGGATACCAGTCCCAGAAGGGTATTATTAGCTATTTACACAGCTGTTATGGAGGTCTCATTTTTTTCAACAGCAGCTCTGCCATAAAGGAAAAGAAAAACTTATGTGAGAAAGCCTTTTTACAGATGCAAGGCCCCACTCTCACCCCTTCATGGGTACTCTCTTGTATGTTTCATCACAGAAGTTGCACATACTCATTGGAGAGGCAACATTCAGGAATTCTATCTTTTTTATGTTTGTGTGAGCTTAGAGCAGATATAACTAAGTACAAGAGTGTGAGAAAATTAGGGGAGATGTAGGGAAAGCGTTATCTTCAGAAAATGAAAGGCTCTGTACACCATGCAAAGGTCGGCATTGCTTTATACAAACACACAAGCTGCTGCTTCAGTTTATGAAAACACAATTGTATGGACCTACAGAGACCTTTGCACTGTGTATACCGCCTTCATTTTCTCTGAATATTTGGTGTGCATTTGGCTTTAACTTTACCTGTGTTATCCAAATTGTTTATTGAAAACATTATCTTAGCTTGTTGTATTTTAGTCTTTTAATTTTAATGCGGTGCTAACTGCAACTACTAACATGGAAAAAGTTAATGTTCACTCTTTCAAATTTTTGTGCAGTTAGTGGACTTTAAGGAAGTCTGTATAAAAAAGTAAGATGTGGAAATGTGGGTTATAAAACACATTAATCCTTCCAACCACAGTACAGGTAACATAATTAAAGAGAAAAGCAGCCTTATTTTGTAACCCAAGAGCGAGCAAGGTTTGGCTCCAAAGATTTCTTGGAGAAATAATTCAGAAGAAAGTATGCTTTAAACATCAAGAGCTTTCATACATTCAGGAGTTGTCAATGCAGTCCTGAGTGGTATTTAATTTGCTGCCTGCTAGTCAGGGAAAAGGCAATAAATTTATGAGAGAAAACACAAGATAAGAAAACATACCTGGAAGCATCCCAACAAGTTCCCATGCCATCCCAAAATTTAGCAGCCCAAACAAACATTGAGAAATTTACTTACATTTCCTCCTGCAAAGGTGGACATAAACACATTGCAGTAGTGTAGTCTGATTCTAAATGGGAAGGGATTATGATCTGTAAGTGTAAGCCTGCTTTATTTGATTTGGGACTATACCAGTTTATTACTGCTTCCGGCCATCTTAATTTGAAGCCAAAGAATTAAAACAGTAAGAGTATGGCCTTGTGCCAGAAGGAAAGCTTCCATTGTGTTTGCCATTCAGTTAAAAGTGATTCCTGAGATTATAACTTCCAGCTCTTACTAATCAGGTAGCTGTGGGAACAAGCACCTGCTACACAATCTGAAACTGTATTAGTGAAACCTGATGTTATTGACTTTGTAATGAGGTGTCTACCTTCTAAAACAATGCCTGAAGACGGCTTTGCTATGGAGTATATTATTATTACAGCTACAGGTATTGTGGTTCCATAACTTGAGGGATGAGTAAGTAGTACAAAGATTCTGTCAGCTTAAGTATGGGCTTATCTAAAAACACTGAGCGGTAAAAATGGTGCTCAGTGAGAGTTGTAACTCATTTCAACATAAAAAAAGCACAGCAGAACATAATCACTGTAAAAATATTTTGTTAATTTAGCAAAAATGACTTAAAAAAAACAAGAAAATGGATCTAACTTTCCTTAAAAGGTTTACTTGTGGCTAAGGATAAGGCATATGGAGAGTTGTATGAAAGGTTGGACACTAAAGAGGGAGAAAAGGACATGTACCAATTGCTAGACAGAGGGACAGAGCTGGGAAAGATGTGCAGCAGGTAAGGGTGATAAAGGACAGTGAGGGAAACTTACTCACAAGTGAGGAGAGTGTGTTGAGCAGATGGAAAGAGTACTTTGAAGGGCGGATGAATGAAGAGAATGAGAGAGAGAGAAGGCTGGATGATGTGGGGAGAGTGAATCGGGAAGTGAAACAGATTAGCAAGGAGGAAGTACGGACAGCTATGAAGAGGATGAAGAATGGAAAGGCTGTTGGTCCGGATGACATACCAGTGGAAGCATGGACGTGCTTAGGAGAAATGGCAGTGGAGTTTTTAACCAAATTGTTTAATGAAATCTTGAAAAGTCAGAGGATGCCTCAGGAGTGGAGAAAAAGTGTTTTGGTACCTATTTTTAAGAATAAGGGTGATGTGCTGAGTTGTAGTAACTACAGAGGGATAAAACTGATCAGTCACAGCTTGAAGTTATGGGAAAGAGTAGTGGAAGCTAGATTAAGAAGGGAGGTGATAATTAGCGATCAGCAGCATGGTTTCATGCTGGGAAAGAGCACTACAGATGCAATGCTTGCTCTGAGTGTTCACAGAGAAATTTAGAGAAGGTCAGAAGGAGTTGCATTGTGTCTTTGTGGACTTGGAGAAAGCATATGATAGGGTGCCTAGAGAGGAGTTGTGGTCTTGTATGAGGAAGTCAGGAGTGGCAGAGAAATATGTAAGAGTGGTACAGGATATGTACAAGGGTAGTGTGACAATGGTGAAGTCTGCAGTGGGAGTGACAGATCCGTTTAAGGTGGAGATGGAATTACATCAAGGATCAGCTCTGAGCCCTTTCTTATTTGCAATGGTGATGGACAGGTTGACAGACAAGATCAGACAGGAGGCCCCATGGACTATGATGTTAGCAGATGACATTGTGATCTGTAATGAGAGTAGGGACCAGGTTGAGGAGACCCTGGAGAGGTGGAGATATGCTCTAGAGAGGAGAGGAATGAAGGTCAGCAGGACTAAGACAGAATATGTGTGTGTGAATAAGAGGGAGGATACAGGAATGGTGAGGATGCAGGGAGTAGAGTTGGTGAAGGTGGATGAGTTTAAGTACTTGGGATTAACAGTTCAGAGTAATGGTGAGTGTGGAAGAGAGGTGAAGACGAGAAGGCAGGCAGGGTGAAATGAGTTGAGAAGAGTGTCAGTAGTGATTTGTGAGAGACGGGTACCAGTAAGAGTGAAAGGGATGGTCTACAAGAAGGTAGTGAGACATGCTATATTGTATGGGTTGGAGACAGTGGCACTAAAAAAAAAGGCAGGAGTTAGAGCTGGAAGTGGCAGAGTTAAAGATGTTAAGATTTGCACTGGGTGTGAAAAGGATGGACAGGATTAGGAATCAGTATATTAGAGGGTCAGCTCAGGTCTGACACTTTGGAGGCAAAGCCAGAGAGGTGAGATTGCATTGGTTTGGACATGTGCTGAGGAGGGATGCTGGGTATATTGGGAAAATGATGCTACGGATGGAGCTGCCAGGTAACAGGAAAAGAGGAAGGCCTAAGATAAGGTTTATGGACGTGGTAAGAGAGGACATGCAGGTGGTTGGTGTGACAGAGCAATATGCAGAGGACAGGAAGTAATGGAAACAGATGATGTGCTGTGGTGACCCCTAACAGGAGCAGCCAAAAGAGAAGAAGAAGAAGAAGAAGAAGAAGAAGAAGAAGAAGAAGAAGAAGAAGAATAATAATAATAATAATAATAATAATTATTATTATTATTATTATTATGACTGAGTCATACCGGGATTTGCACTCCATTGACCTGAGTCCATGCATAACGTGGCATATTCTGTCTCCCGATAAGCAACCAACCATGACTTTCTCCTTACTCAGCCTGGTGAGAGGGACAGCAGCATGTCTCACGATGGAGTCTCCAATGACCAGAATGTTGGATTGTGTGGTGGCTTGCCTTATGGGCTTAGAAGTAGAGACTCCATGAGATGTGGCTGTATGTGTTGATGTGGGCACTGTTTTGAAAGAGTTCATTCAGAGCTGCTGAGGGGGTTTGTTATGATTACTTCATCTAGGAGGACTCTGGGGTTTAGAAAGCTTTTATTTAAGTGCCCTTGCATATGTGGGTCTATATATGTGCTTTTAATATTGTGTGATGGGTTCAACATGTATACTACTGACAGCCTTATTGACATTAGGAGTTCCTTTATTTGTGAGGTTTGCCTCCAGTGACATTGTGTAAATACATCTTTGACATGCCATATCAGTTTGTTTGAGAATTGACTGGTTGTCAGCAAACATGAAACAGTTTCTACATTGCCTCAGGATGCCCATACCCACCAAGCTGGTAACAGAGATAGTTGGAAAGCTCATATTCATGGCAACAGACCCTTTTTTTACTGATTAGACAGTTGGAGTGAGAATATAAAGTAATGTCAAGAGTATCCTGTTTGCAACTCTGGGGGTTATGCCAGCCACTGCAAACTAGTTGTCCTGTGTACAGCTAGGTATTGGTAAAATTCCAATGGTGCATTTACAAGCAAAATGTCAGCGGAAGGTGTCTGTGTCTATACGTGGCACTGCCAAACACTCGAGGGGAAACAACTTAGAACAACCTGGATAAATTCAAATTACAACTAACTGAAACAAGCAGCATGACCCAAATGTGCGGAGCTTTAATAACAATAGTAATTCTATACTGTTAAACTTCTTTGGTCAAGAATTTTGGACAAAGCCAAATTGAGCATGAATGGAAGGAAATAGCTGAAAAAACAGAGGAAGATTTTAAATAGTCTAAAAAGTTAATAATGTTTTGCATCAGCAGGAACTTTCTGAACAACAGGTATGAAATTAATGTCTGACATTACTGAGTAAAAAACATTAGTGATTTACCTAAAAATCAAAACTTTTACAAGGGATAGGGCACAGATATAATGGCTGGGATTTTTTTGTTCTGTTTCGTTAATGTTATTATTAATGCACAGTATATTTTTAATCATCCTGAACTAAAATAACAGCAAAGAGAGTAGATGTTGCATAATTTACTTTACTTATTTGCATGACATTGTTAACAAAAATGGCATACTTCCCATAAATATAAATTTGTGTACGTGACAATGATAAGGTTTAGAATGTTATGCAGCATTACGCAGCTCTCAAACTATGCTACTGCCGTAACTTTCTAAGCAGCATGGAAACATGCTTCCACAGTCCAGTTTTCAATATTATCACCCATTATTACTGCACATGTTCAAGAAATCCTAGAAACTCCACAAAGTGTTAGCTGATCTAACTCATGTTGCTACTTCTGAATAATGCTGTGAAATATTTCAGTTCGCATTCATATCCATCCTTTGCATTGTGGTCCTACAAATAAACCGCAGGATAGGTAAAAACAAACTATGTCTTCTCTTACACTAAATCTCAAAGCTATAAAAAAGAAAAAAAACATTAGAAGAAGCAAAATGTTGTTTGTCTTTTCTGCTTTTCCCGGTTAGGGGGTCGCCACAGTGGAACTCCGGTCCACTAAAGATCGGCAGTAGATTTTTATGATGCCGAGTTGCCAGCCCGACACCCAACCTTCAGTGAAGGCACGCCCATTCACACATCTCTTTCGGAGGCCACTCAACCATGGGGAGGACATGCAGACTCCACACAGAAGGCACTCCAGCCAAGAATTGAACAGGAGAACCTGTTGCTGTGAGGCTACAATGCTACCGCTGTTCCACCGCGGCTTACAGAAGAAGCAAAATGTAATATGCATAATTATATAGTTATATGGTGAAATATTTGAGTTATTAAAAGCTGACCAATGAAATATAAGTAGATAGACTTTAAAGTATTGTTTATCTTCTTCTTTCGGCTTTTCCTGGTTAGGGGTTGCCACAGCGGATCACTTGTCTGCTCATGATTGGCAGTGGAGTTTTACAGTGTCAAGTTGCCAGCCCGGCGCCCAACCTTCCACAGAAGGCACACACACACACACACACACACACACACACACACACAACTAGGGCCAATTTGGTGTGTTCAATCCACCTACAGCATGTCTTTGGGATGTGGAAGGAAACCAGAGCACCCAGAGGAAACCCATGTGACCACAGGGAAAACATGCAGGCTCCGCACAGAAGGCACCCCAGCTGAGGATCAAATTGGAGAACCTCTTGCTGTGAGGTGGCAATGCTAACCGCTGCAACACCGCAGGCACCCCAAATTGCTGTTTATCTAAACACTTTTATTGTGGCAAGAAGTCATGTTAAAGCCGGCCTACATAGCAAAAATAATGTTTTCTGCCATGTAGCCAACCGGTTCTGATTAAGTATCTGACAGTTATTACAACCTGATGAAACTTAAAGATCTAACGCTTACTCGTACATAGAATCAAATGAGACTGCTAATCAATTTAGCATTTATTTTGGCATAGTCCTTTCCAGGTGCAGCACAACTACCCCCTTCAACCTGCAATGCATCTAGATTGTGCATATTTCTTTGCCTGACCTTCATTCTAGTTACTATTTGCAACAGAAAGACATTACTGAAGTGTGAATGGTGTTCTCTTATAGCCAATAATGTTCTGCCAAATTGTATGGACCAATTTTTGAGGGCTGTATCTCTTTTAGGCTACTGTCTAGATACCATTATAAAATGTTACACTGAAGAAATCTGCAATCAGCAATACTTGCCCCTTCACACAAATATCTCAGACATTTTCAATTGTTATCAACACACATTTCTTACCACAGTCCTTCTAGGGCCAGCTTCCAAACTCCTGGGCTGGAAAGATGTGTCAGCCTCCAGTTCTTCCATTGCATGAAGTCCAACATTTTTGCTAGCTCCCAGCATGGGTTCTGTGCAGGTCATGGGGAGATTCTGTACTACTAGTTGCTTGATATGGGATTGCTTATGTCACAGTTCTTTGTATCAGAGTTGTTTGCATCACACTTGTTTGTATTATACTCACTCATATTGCAGTTGGTTGTATCACAGCTGGTTCGTATCACAGTTGTTTGTATTACACTCGCTCATATCACAGAAGCTCGTATCACAGCTGCTCATATCATAGTTGTTTGCATTGCACTCACTCATATCATAATTGTTTGCATTACACTCGCTCACATCACACTTGCTTGTATCACAGTTCCTCATATCAAAGTTGCTCATATCACAGTTGCTTGTATCACAGCTGCTCATATCACAGTTGTTTGCATTACACACACTCGTATCACAGTTGCTCATATCACAATTGCTTGTATTACAGCTGCTCGTATCACGGTTGTTTGCATTACACTCACTCATATCACAGTTGCTTATATCAAAGTTGCTGATATCACAGTTGCTTGTATCACAGCTGCTCATATCACAGTTGTTTGGATTACACTCATTCATATCACAGTTGCTCGTATCACAGTTATTTGCATTTCACTCACTTATAGGTTCACAGGTTCATAAGATATTACTAGAGGAATGACTTAAGGGCCCATATAAGCCTAGCCAATATAACTCGATTTTACCCAATATATATGGCCCCTATGGGCAAGAAGATGGCATGGATTTGTACCTGTGCCTTGAGTATCTTTGACTGCCCTTGTCCATAAGGGACATAGACATTACCCTAGGTGTGAATTTACAATTCACCATCCATTGATCCAAACTGCATTTGGAGGGAGCCAGAGAAGGGCTCTTCTTAATGTGAATAGGAAGCCTGTTCCAAAGAAGGGGCAGTCTCTGAGACACATACATCTCTCTCCAGCATGTTTTGTTTGAGTTGCTGACCAAGTTTAGATCTCTAGATCGGGTAACCCTCATGTTGTTTGACTTGCAGATGTGTAGCAGCACCAGGGCTGTATTTGTGAGTGCTTTGTAGTTCAGGCATAGGTCACCCCTTAATAGTCGGTAGGAGACAGTAAAGGGATAGGGCTTTTAGTCTATCCGCATAGTTCATGTTGTTTATACCTTTTATTTTCTTTGTAAGGAATCTCTGAGGTCACTCCAGTTGCTCTACATACCTAGTCAAGTACATGCCAAATGGTGCCCTGCACTTAATTATTTGGTCTAATGAGGGCTGAGTACAGTGGGACTATAATTTCCTTGGATCTAGATGCCATACATTTAATTATAAGCTGTGACACATAAAGGGATTTCCTCACCACTGTGGACACATGGTGGTCAAAGTTCAGGCTACTATCTATCTGCATACCTAGATCTCTCACCTCTGAGTCTACTCTTAGGGATGTGCTGTTGATGTTGTAATTTGCAGGGGTATTTGAATTCCCAATGAGTAGGATAATGCATTTTTGCATTTAGTGTTAGACCATGGTTCTGGCACCAGTCATTTGTCTGATCTAGACCCTCCTGAAGAATATTTACATCAATGGGGATTCAGTGATTGCCTCAGCTTGCATTCATTGGCAAATTTTGTCATCCAGGGGACTTCCACACTACTTTTCACTTCAGAGAAATGTATTCTGAACAGCAGTGGTCCCAGCACTGAACCCTGAGGCACAACACTTGTAACTTGGCTCTACATAGATTTAGATTCACCCAATTTAACCATATGTGTCCTGTCTGTCAGCCAGTTGGCTATCCATGTGTGACATAGGGATTTATGCCCAGTTTTACGAGTTTCTTTTTAATACCTGAATGGGGAATTGTGTCAAATGCTTTCACCAAATTGAAGGAGGCAGTATGTACTGTTTTACACTCATCCATGCCCTTGGAGACATTCTCAAAGAAATCCACAAGACTCAGTAGGCATGACCACATCTTGACAAAGACAAATTGTGTTGGAATCAGTGTTTGGAGGCTTCCTGTATCATTATTTATCAAGTCCATGATATTCTTTTAATAGACTAGTCAATTTCTCAGGTTACTAGATGGTCCCCCTTTACACAGAGGTATGACTATTGCTGTTCTCCACTCTATCAGGACAAAGCCAGGCAGGAGTCTGTAGTTAACAGAGACGTTAATGGTCCTGATAAGTCCTGATTTAAGCTTTTAAGAGGCAACCTGGTATGTCATCAGGCCCCATCGAAGCTGTGTTTTTAGATTTACTGAGCACAGTGACAATCTATTCTTTCATGATAATTAGCAATGAAGTAGTGGAGGATATTTCTTGGGGGATAACTGGGGGTGAGGGGGAGGTGAAATTTGAACTGAATTTGTCAGCCAGCAGATTTGCTATTTCTTGCAGCTGAGTATATGTAATACCATCTACAACTTATTCTGCACATTGCTTGGTGTTGCCCTTAAGATTGCAGACATAACTGAAAAAATGCCTTATAGTTATCCTTAGCTTTGGAGGCTATTTTTAACTCAAAGTCTACTTTCAAAAACTTGACTAATTCTCTGATTTGCTTGTTTAGACTAATGAGGCTTTTTGCACTATTGTGCACATTCACTCTTATTTCTCAAAAGGATTTTCTTTCTTTTGTTGTACAACCTATTAATACAAGGAGTCCACCAGGGTGACTTGTCTTTGTGGTTTGACTTGGGTTTATTTCGATCTGGTACCGCCATTTCTATGCAGTTGTTTATATGGCCGTACAGGGCTTTTGTGTACTCCTCTGCACATGTTTCTGTGTTTTCTGGATTTGGGTGGGGGGGCTTGAAAACCAGCTACGCTGTCCCTTAGGGGGTCATTTACTTTAGAGAAGTTCTTAAAGTTTTTGGGGTGATGTGGGGGGGGACTCATTTTACCTTTATTTCAAGGGAGATCACACTGGGGGTGCAGCACTCTCCCATATTTGTGCGTACCAGATCTAGGATATTTGTTCCCTTAGTGGGAGTGCAGACTAGCTGCTCCAAGGCAACTGAATTTACAAAATCAGGAAACCTTTGTGACTGCAAGTTAGTGGATGTGTATGCTTCCCAATTAATGGAGGGGTAGTTATAATCATCCATGAGTATGGAATTGGGGTGGATGGTGAGTGATTCTAGTAACTTTAGGTACGATATATGGGTTTCCTGATTCATGGTGGGGGACCTACAGCTAGCAAGAATATGGTAATGGATTTTTTCCATGATTTATTGGGCATGGAGTAGCTCAGGCATGTCATAATGTTTAAACAGCCTTGAGGTGTGCTTATCCTTTATATGGACAGATATACTTCCATCTTTTGTTCTTTTATGTTGAGTGGGTGGTCAGAATGTATGAAAGGCATTATAGCCATGCATTTCCTGAGTGCTTCCTGTGGCTTTGGACTACATTTCAGTAATGCACAAACATCAGGATTCTCCAGGATGAGGACATCTTCCAGGGAGTGCAGTTTCTTGTTGACACTCCTAGCACTGGGTAGTAACACCTTTAACTTGTCTTAAGTAGCTTTTGTTATGTTGGAAGGTTTGTCTGTTTGGCAATGCCTAAAAAGGCACTATAGGGCTAGATAATGTTTTGGCCAATATCCAAAAGCCTAGAGGTGACAAGTGAAACAATGCCTGGCAAAACAGTGTCGCCTGTCAACCATGTCCTCCCAGGCTGACAAGTATTGGATGCATTTGGAATTACACCAGTAGCTAAGCCAATTGTTAAAGTTGATCATTTTCTGCTGGTATTCTGCTGGTATTATGGTACCATCCTTACTGCGGTGGTGGTGCTGCAGTAGCGTTGTCGCCTCACAGTTAGACGTTGCCCGTTCAATTCTCAGTTACAGTGTCTTCTGTGTGGCGACATGCATGAATGGGCGTTCCTTCATTGAAGGTTGTGCGCTAAGCCCGGCAAGCCAGCACGTAAAAATCAACTGCCAATCATTAGCGGACCGGAGTTCCGCTGTGGCAACCGAAAGACACAAACAAACATTATGGCATCATCCTGGGAGATGGTAGAATGCTGCTCAGTGCTAGGCTCATACCTGCTGATACTGTAGCATTATCCTTGGAGATGGTAGTATGCTGCTCAATGCTAGGCTCATACCTGCTGGTATTGTGACATCATCCTCGGAGATGGTAAAATGCTGCTCAGTGCTAGGCTCATACCTGCTGGTATTGTGGCATCATCCTTGGAGATGGTAGGATGCTGCTCACTGCTAGGCTCATACCTGCTGGTATTGTGACATCATCCTGGGAGATGGTAGGATGCTGCTCACTGCTAGGCTCATACCTGCTGGTACTGTGACATCATCCTTGGAGATGGTAGAATGCTGCTCAGTGCCTGGCTTATACTTGCTGGCATTGTGGCATCATCCTTGGGGATGGTAGAATGCTGCTCAGTGCTAGGCTCATACCTGCTGGTATTGTGACATCATCCTTGGAGATGGTAAAATGCTGCTCAGTGCTAGGCTCATACATGCTGGTACTGTGGCTTCATCCTTGGAGATGGTAGAATGCTGCTCAGTGCTGGGATCATACCTGCCTGTACTGTGACTTCATCCTTGGAGATGGTAGGATGCTGCTCAATGCTAGACGCATACCTGCTGGTATTGTGACATCATCCTTGGAAATGGTAGAATGCTACTCAGTGCTAGGCTCATACCTGCTGGTATTGTGACATCATCCTTGGAGATGGTAAGATGCTGCTCAGTGCTAGGCTCGTACCTGCTGTTATTATGGCATCATCTGGGAAAGCGAAGATACACCAGAGGTAGAATAAAATCTCTTTACTGGTCCTTCCCGGTACCTAGGCTCAACAGCCTTTCAAGGAAATCGTTTTTATACCATACGGCACCACATATTTAAATGCACATCGATTAGGCTTGATACTCCCCATGCTGGTCTTGATTCTAGTTTATTTTTCCGTGTCCTGGCCAAACCATTCAATAAACAGGGTGATGTTTTTCTGACTGAACTATTAAACTTAGAGACCAAATATATTATTAATTATGGTACATTATTCCCCAGAGTTTAAAATCAGGAACTTAATATTAATATTTGTTAGTAAGTAATAGTTTGTTTGTCTTATGCTGCAAGAATATGAGTCTTGGTTATTTTAACGTGATTTTTCTCTTCTTCATATTTGTTTTTTTCCTTTCACAAAGGAGGCTATTCATGTGCAACCTGTTCACAAAATGTTCTATTTTTCTCTATACTATGCTATTATAGCAATTAATAAGTGAATGTGATATTTTATCTTAGGCATATAATGTATTTATGCATTTTTATGTATTTAACCTCATGCTTCACATAACTTGGGTTGTTTGTACATTTTCATGTACTATCATGCACTATTTTTTATTCATATGTGCAAGTGTTTTGGACATGATGAGACTCGGATGGACGAAATGGTGAAGGGTTAACGAGTAGCACTCGCTGGTTAACACTTTTGTAATTGAATGATTTTTCATCAAGCCTAATTGATGTGCATTTAAATATGTTGTGCCTTGTGGTGTAAAAATGATTTCCTTGAAAGGCTGTTGAGCCAAGGTACCGGGAAGCACCAGTAAAGAGATTTTATTCTACCTTTGGCGTATCTTCACTTTATTTCAGCTTGTTTTCCAGTCTGGGTTTGTTCATGTAATTGCTGAAGTCAGTTGGAGTGTATTTTTTGCTTTTTGAATTTTCGAGCCTGAGCTGAGTTAGCTGACTTGTCATGTCTGGAACCGAGGCTGATTTCCTTTCCATTTCCGGTCCTACCTCGCTAGCTGAAATATGGAAGAAAAGGGATGCTATAGCAGCTTCAAAAGACTTGTGGCATTTGGGAAAGTTGGACTCACATGAGGGGGATTTTCTGTTATTGAAACGTTTACTTAACAAAGCGGTAACTCTTTTTTATAATACCGGCTTACTAGAAAAAATATTTAAGCTTGGACTTAACCCCTAGGGGTCTTAGAGTAGACCGGTTAACTTTGTTTGATATTTCTGAGCAAGAGACTGACCTGTTTGAAGAGTGGAAGCAAATTGCTCTAGGGTGCACCGCAGGTTGGTTGAAAATACTTGTCAGAAGAAATGTTAGACAATGTATCAAAGTGCAAAAGGAGATTTTACAGTTACAGGACCATTTGAGTAAATCTGTTCCTGTTTTGTCTTTCAATAACAGGATTAAGGAGATCCAGAGCCATGTCAGTAAGGTCGAGGAGGAGGTGATTACACGGAAAAGATCGTGATATAAGGGACTATAAAAATGGCACCATTTTCTTGTGGCAAAGGAAAACGAGAAGGGGAAGGTCCAGTAGCGTTCGTAATGGCAGCAACTCCACTATACTACGTGATTCTTCAGTTTCTTTGGCTGAGACAGCGTCCAGTGGATAGAAGAATGTGTCATTTGAGGAGGCCATTCTGAATGAGGATACTGTAAAAGAACAACCATTCTTGGCACAAGTCAAAACCAGGGGCTGGAAATGGCAGGGAGCGAATATATACGGTAGTGGCAGGAACAACAGAAGAAGAAAGAAGTAATGGCAGTTGTATTGACTTTAGTGTTCATTCTGTCATTAATATTAACAATGAGGTTTGTATTTTACCCAAGTGTGTGGCACATGAAGGCATTCTAGGTGATCGTATGGACTTAAATATCGTAAATCTTTCTGATTTTAATGTAAGTAATGATGTTGAAGCTTTATTATTGAAGGGAACTAAATTTGTTCCAACATTTTTTCCATCTTTAGCTGATTTCATTTTGGAAACAAGTCGTTTTTGTAGGAAACTGCATTTAAAAGTGTTTTTTCAGAATTGAGTGCCTAATGACAATGTTAATAATAAAGCTAGTAATGTAAATCAGGAGGATAATTTGAGTGTTTGTTCTGACGATTCACTTTTGAATGTGTCTTTATATACCAATGAATTTTGTGATGAGCTGACTGATTTTCCTGTGGGGGATGCAGAGGGGAATGTAGCTAAACATGATGAGGGTTTTTGTACAGGATATGGTAGGTTAACAGTTCCATGGGTCCCTTATCGTAGTGATTTTTTTCCACCGAAATTATCAGCAATAGTGCGACAATTTGAAAATGTCCTGTATAGAGAGGTAGAATCAAAATATAATAAGTTTACAGAAAGATACAGGACATATAATTTAAATAAATGTGAGTGGTTGACGCTTAACCGTTTGAGAGATGTGAATGATAAATATGTGTATACTCAGGCTGATAAAGGGGGAAATTGGGTAATTTTACCCACTGCAAAGTATAATGCCATGGCTGAAGAATTGTTGAGGGACCAATCTGTATATACTTTGGTGTCGGAGGATGTTGTTTCCACTTTTAATGGTGAATTCTGGATTTATTGGAAAGGGGTGAAAGGTTGTTATTTTTTACCCCCATGGATGTCAAACATTTTGTGAAAAACCCTAGGGATATCATTTTGTGAAAAACCCTAGGGATATCATTTTTTCATTATCCCCAAAATTCATAAAAATTTGTACAACCCGCCTGGTAGGCCTATAGTATCAGGTAAGGGGCTCTTTTCTGCAAAATGTGGGCATTTGTTTGGACCATCATCAGTTAAAAGTTTACTTGAGCAAGATTACGTCTCACATTAAACATGGTAATGATTTATGTTATTTGGTGAGAGGTATGAAATGGAACACTGGATACTATTGGGCAACCGTGGACGTGAAGGCTCTTTATATGAGCATTAAAAATGTTTGGGGTTTGGAAGCAGTTGGCAAGATGATGGGGGAGGGTCCACCTACGAGTTTTATATTACAGTTGTTAGTTTTCTTTGACACACAACCATTGCAGATTTAACAAACAGTATTTTCTGCAGAAAGAGGGTACTGTGATGGGGGGCTTCATATGTCCCATCTTATGCTATCATTTTCATGAATCATTTTGAAAATCTGTTTATTTATAAAACTTAATTTTTCAGGCAACATGTGATCATCTATAAGAGATATATAGATGATTTGTTTTTTATATGTAGGGGTGATCTTTCTGAGTTTCCAGACTTCATGGACAATCTCAACCAGAATAATAATTTTGGGTTAGAATTCACTCATATTACAAATAGGGAGAGAGTGCAGTTTCTTGACTTAGAATTTTTCCTAACAAATGATGGGGAAGTTTCTTTCAGACCTTTCACCAAAGAGACAGCAGTTAATCATTTTTTATCAGCCAACAGCATGCCCCCCCCCACTTATTAGCTGCATTACCCCATGGAGAATACAATAGTATTTCTAATAATAATACTTATGAAAAAAATACTGTGAGAGGGGAATTTTTGAAAGCAAGACAGAAGTTGTTGAAGAGAGGTTATACTTGACATGTTCTTGATAAAGCAGAAAGGGTGTTTGGAAATTCTGTTACTTTTAAACATAGTTCAATTGGCAATGCATCATGTGTGTTTAGGGGGTACTTTTGGTTCTGTATTTAATACAGATAGTGATGAAAATTTTTTTTTTGTCACTAAGTATTCCCCTTTTTCTAGAAGTCTGACGATGGTTGTAGAGAGTTTTGGGCCCATAACTGCGAATGAACCAACCCTGAAGAATTTATTCCCTAGGAGAATCACTTTTTCTTAGTCGATTTTCCAATTTGAAGGAACTGTTAAATACAAAAAGAGTTAAGAGAAATTAGGGATATGAGGGATGTTATTCATGTGGACATTGTAAAATCTGCAGGAGAATCCGCAGTTTAGATGGAACTCTTATAAATTGTCTAATGGAGCATCTGGGTGACATCAAACATGGCAGGGTTGAAAATCCTGTGGCAGAACATTTTCAGACTGCTCATGCTGGTCTTGAATCTAGTTTATTTTTCAGTGTCCTGGCCAAACCATTCAATAAACAGGGTGATGTTTTTCTGACCGAACTATTAAATTTCAAGACTAAATTTATTATTAATTATGATACATTATTCCCCAGAGGTTTAAATCAGGAACTTAATATTAATATTTGTTAAGTAATAGTTTGTTTGTCTTATGCTACAAGAATTTGAGTCTTGGTTATTTTATCATGTGATATTTCTCTTCTTCATATTTGTTTTTTCCTCTCACAAAGGAAGTTATTCATGTGCAACCTGTTCACAAAATTTTCTGTTTTTCTAGATACTATGCTATTATAGCAATTAATAACTGAGTGTGATATTGTATTTTGGGCATATAATGCATTTATTCATGTTTATGTATTTAACCTCATGCTTCACATAACTTGGGTTGTTTGTGCATTTTCATGTACTCTCATGCACTATTTTTTATTCATATGTGCAAGTGTTTTTGATATGATGGGACTCGGATGGACGAAATGGTGAAGGGTTAACGAGTAGCACTCGCTGGTTAACACTTTTGTAATCGAATGATTTTTCGCCAAGCCTAATTGATGTGCATTTAAATGTATTGTGCCTTGTAGTGTTAAAACAATTTCCTTGAAAGGCTGTTGAGACGAGGTACCGGGAAGCACCAGTAAAGAGATTTTATTCTACACTTGGCGTATCTTCACTTTATTTCAGCTTGTTTTCCAGTCTGGGTTTGTTCATTTGATTGTTGAAGTCAGTTGGAGTGTATTTTTTGCATTATTGCATCAACCTTAGAGATGGTAGGATGCTGCTCAGTGCTAGGCTCATACCTGCTGGTATTATGGCATCATCCTTGGAGATGGCAGGATGCTGCTTAGTGCTAGGCTCATACCTGCTGGTATTGTGGCATCATCCTTGGAGATGGTAGAATGCTGCTCAGTGCTAGGCTCATACCTGCTGGTACTGTGACGTCATCATTGGAGATGGTAGGATACTGCTCAGTGCTAGGCTCATACCTGCTGGTACTGTGACATCATCCTTGGAGATGGTAGAATGCTGCTCAGTGCTAGGCTCATACCTGCTGGTATTGTGACATCATCCTTGGAGATGGTAGGATTCTGCTCAGTGCTAGGCTCATACCTGCTGGTATTGTGGTATCATCCTTGGATGTGGTAGGATGCTGCTCAGTGCTAGGCTCATACCTGCTGGTATTGTGACATCATCCTTGAGATGGCAGAATGGTGCTCAATGCTAGGCACATACCTGTTGGTTTTGTGACATCATCCTTTGAGATGGTAGGATGCTGCTCAGTGCAAGGCTCATACCTGCTGGTATTGTGATATCATCCTTGGAGAGATAAAATGCTGCTCAGTAATAGGCTCATACCTGCTGGTACTGTGGCATCATCCTTGGACATGGTAGAATGCTGCTCAGTGCTAGGCGCATACCTACTGGTATTGTGACATCATCCTTGAGATTTCAGAATGCTGCTCAATGCTAGGTTCATACCTATTGGTATTGTGACATCATCCTTGGAGATGGTAAAATGCTGCTCAGTGCTAGGCTCATACCTGCTGGTATTGTTGCATCATCCCTGAAGATGGTAGGATGCTGCTGAATGCTAGGCTCGTACCTGCTGGTATTGCAACATCATCCTTGGAGATGGTAGAATGCTGCTCAGTGCTAGCCTCATATCTGCTGGTAATGTGACATCATTCTTGGAGGTGGTAGGATGCTGCTCAGTGCTAGGCTCATACCTGCTGGTACTGTGACATCATCCTGGGAGAAGATAGAATGCTGCTCAATGCTATGCTCATACCTGCTGGTATTGTGACATCATCCTGGGAGATGGCAGAACGCTGCTCAATGCTATGCTCATACCTGCTATTATTGTGACATCATCATTGGAGATGGTAGAATGCTGCTCAGTGCTAGGCTCGTACCTGTTGGTATTATGGCATAATCCTTGGAGATGGTACTACGCTGCTCAGTGCTAGGCGCATACCTGCTGGTATTGTGACATCATCCTAGGAGATGGTAGAATGCTGATCAATGCTAGGCTCATACCTGCTGGTATTCTTGCATCATCGTGGGAGATGGTAGAATGCTGCTCAATGCTATGCTCATACCTGCAGGTACTCTGACATCACCCTTGGAGATGGTGGAATGCTGCTCAATGCTAGGTTCGTACCTGCTGGTATTGTGTCATCATCCTTGGAGATGGTAGAATGCTGCTCAGTGCTAGCCTCATACCTGCTGGTATTGTGACATCATCCTTGGAGGTGGTAGGATGCTGCTCAGTGCTAGGCTCATACATGCTGTTACGGTGACATCATCCTGGGAGATAGTAGAATGCTTCTCAATGCTAGGCTCATACCTGCCGGTATTGTGACATCATCCTGGGAGATGGTAGGATGCTGCTCAGTGCTAGGCTCATACCTGCTGGTACTGTGGCATCATCCTTGAGATGGCAGAATGCTGCTCAGTGCTAGGCTCGTACCTGTTGGTATTGTGACATCATCCTTGGAGGTGGTAGGATGCTACTCAGTGCTAGGCTCATACCTGCTGGTACTGTGACATCACCCTTGGAGATGGTGGAATGCTGCTCAATGCTAGGCTCGTACCAGCTGGTATTGTGACATCATCCCTGGAAATGGTAGAATGCTGCTCAGTGCTAGCCTCACAACTACTGGTATCGTGACATCATCCTTGAAGGTGGTAGGATGCCGCTCAATGCTAGGCTCATACCCGCTGGTACTGTGACATCATCCTGGGGGATGGTAGAATGCTGATCAGTGCTAGGCTCATACCTGCTGATATTGTGACATCATCCTTGGAGATGGTAGAATGCTACTCAGTGCTAGGCTCATACCTGCTGGTATTGTTGCATCATCCTTGAAAATGGTAGGATGCTGTTCAGTGCTAGGCTCATACCTGCTGGTACTTTGACATCATCCTTGGAGATGGTAGAATGCTGCTCAATGCTAGGCTTGTACCTGCTGGTATTGTGATTTCATCCTTGGAGATGTTAGAATGCTGCTCACTGCTAG
Organism: Protopterus annectens; assembly: GCF_019279795.1. Classification (NCBI taxonomy): domain Eukaryota; kingdom Metazoa; phylum Chordata; order Ceratodontiformes; family Protopteridae; genus Protopterus; species Protopterus annectens. The sequence goes on along the minus strand of NC_056747.1, from coordinate 1,267,563,179 downwards.
ACTCATACCTGCTAGTATTGTGACATCATCCTTGGAGGTGGTAGGATGCTGCTCAGTGCTAGGCTCATACCTGCTGGTACTGTGACATCACCCTTTGAGATGGTGGAATGCTGCTCAATGCTAGGCTCGTACCTGCTGGTATTGTGACATCATCCTTGGAGATGGTAGAATGCTGCTCAGTGCTAGGCTCATACCTGCTGGTATTGTGACATCATCCTTGGAGATGGTAGAATGCTGCTCAGTGCTAGGCTCATACCTGCTGGTACTGTGGCATCATCCTTGAGATGCCAGAATGCTGCTCAGCGCTAGGCTTGTACCTGTTGGTACAGTGACATCATCCTTGGAGATGGTGGAATGCTGCTCAGAGCTAAGCTCATACCTGCTGGTATTGTGACATCATCCTTGGAGTTGGTAGAATGCTGCTCAGTGCTAGGCTCGTACCTGCTGGTATTGTGAAATCATCCTTGGAGGTGGTAGGATGCTGCTCAGTGCTAGGCTCATACCTGCTGGTATTGTGGCATCATCCTTGGAGATGGTAGGATGCTGCTCAGTGCTAGGCTCATACCTGCTGGTATTGTGGTATCATCCTTGGAGATGGTAAGATGCTGCTCAGTGCTAGGCTAATACCTGCTGGTATTCTGACATCATCCTTGGAGATAGCAGAATGCTGCTCAGTGCTATGATCATAGCTGCTGATACTGTGGCATCATCCTTGAGATGGTGGAATGCTGCTCAATCCTAGGCTCATACCTGCTGGTACTGTGACATCATCCTGGGAGATGGTAGAATGCTGCTCAATGCTATGCTCATACCTGCTGATATTGTGACATCATCCTTGGAGATGGTAGAATGCTGCTCAGTGCTAGGCTCATACCTGCTGGTACTGTGGCATCATCCTTGAGATGGCAGAATGCTGCTCAGTGCTAGGCTCGTACCTGTTGGTATTGTGACATCATCCTTGGAGATGGTAGAATGCTGCTCAGTGCTAGGCTCATACCTGCTGGTATTGTGACATCATCCTTGGAGATGGTAGGATGCTGCTCAGTGCTAGTCTCATACCTGCTGGTATTGTGACATCATCCTTGCAGGAGGTAGGCTGCTGCTCAGTGGTAGGCTCATACCTACTGGTATTGTGACATCATGCTTGGAGATGGTAGAATGCTGCTCAGTGCTAGGCTCATAACTGCTGGTACTGTGGCATCATCCTTGGAGATGGTAGAATGCTGCTCAGTGCTAGGCTCATACCTGCTGGTACTGTGGCATCATCCTTGGAGATGGTAGAATGCTTCTCAATCCTAGGCTCGTACCTGCTGGTATTGTGACATCATCATTGGAGATGGTACAATGCTGCTCACTGCTATGCTCACACCTGCTGGTATTGTGACATCATCCTTGGAGATGGTAGGATGCTGCTCAGTGCTATACTCATACCTGCTGTTACTGTGACATCATCCTTGGACATAGTAGAATACTGCTCAGTGCTAGGCTCGTACCTGCTGGAATTGTGGCATCTTCCTTGGAGATGGTAGGATGGTGCTCAGTGCCAGGCTCATACCTGCTGGTATTATGGCACCAAACGTGTAGATGGTAGGATGCTGCTCAATGCTAGACTCAAACCTGCTGGTATTATGGTATTATCCTTGGAGATGGTAAAATGCTGCTCAGTGCTAGGCTCGTACCTGTTGGTATTGTGGTATCATCCTTGCACATGGTAGCATGCTGCTCAATGCTAGGCTCATACCTGCTGGTATTGCAGCATCATCCTTGGAAATGGTAGAATGCTACTCAGTGCTAGGCTCATATCTGCTGGTACTGTGGTATCATCCTTGGAGATGGTTCCATGCTGCTCAGTACAAAGATCATACCTGATGGTATTGTGGCAGCATCCTTGGAGATGGTAGTCTTCTGCTCAGTGCAAGGCTCATACCTGCTGGTATTGTGGTATCATACTTGGAGATGGTAAGATGCTGCTCAGTGCTAGGCTAATACCTGCTGGTATTCTGACATCATCATTGGAGATGGCAGAATGCTACTCAGTGCTATGATCATACCTGCTGGTACTGTGGCATCATCCTTGAGATAGTGGAATGCTGCTCAATCTTAGGCTCATACCTGCTGGTACTGTGACATCATCCTGGGAGATGGTAGAATGCTGCTCAATGCTATGCTCATACCTGCTGGTACTGTGGCATCATCCTTGAGATGGCAGAATGCTGCTCAGTGCTAGGCTTGTACCTGTTGGTATTGTGACATCATCATTGGAGATGGTAGAATGCTGCTCAGTGCTAGGTTCATACCTGCTGGTATTGCTGCATCATCCTTAAAAATGGTAGGATGCTGCTCAGTGCTAGGCTCATACCTGCTGGTACTTTGACATCATCCTTGGAGATGGTAGAATGATGCTCAGTGCTAGGCTTGTACCTGCTGGTAATGTGACATCATCCTTGGAGATGTTAGAATGCTGCTCACTGCTAGGCTCATACCTGCTGGTATTTTGACATCATCCTTGCAGGTGGTAGGATGCTGCTCAGTGCTAGGCTCATACCTGCTGGTACTGTGACATCACACTTGGAGATGGTGGAATGCTGCTAAATGCTAGGCTCGTACCTGCTGGTATTGTGACATCATCCTTGGAGATGGTAGAATGCTGCTCAGTGCTAGCCTCATACCTTCTGGTATTGTGGCATCATCCTTGGAGATGGTAGGATGCTGCTCAGTGCTAAGCTCATACCTGCTGGTACTGTGGCATCATCCTTGAGATGGCAGAATGCTGCTCAGTGCTAGGCTCGTACCTGTGTGTATTGTGACATCATCCTTGCAGATGGTGGAATGCTGCTCAGTGCTAGGCTCGTACCTGTTGCTATTATGGCATCATCCTTGGAGATGGTAGTATGCTGCTCAGTGCTAGGCCCATTCCTGCTGGTATTGTGACATCATCCTTGGACATGTTAGAATGCTGCTCACTGCTAGGCTCATACCTGCTGGTATTGTGACATCATCCTTGGAGATGGTAGAATGCGGCTCAGTGCTAGGCATATACCTGCTGGTATTGTTGCATCATCCTTGAAGATGGTATGATGCTGCTCAGTGCTAGGCTCATTCCTGCTGGTACATTAACATCATCCTTGGAGATGGTATAATGCTGCTCAATGCTAGGCTTGTACCTGTTCATATTGTGACATCATCCTTGGAGATGGTAGAATGCTTCTCAATCCTAGGCTCATACCTGCTGGTATTGTAACATCATCCTTGGAGATGGTACAATGCTGCACACTGCTATGCTCATACCTGCTGGTATTGTGGCATCATACTTGGAGATGGTAGGATGCTGCTCAGTGCAAGGCTTATACCTGCTGTTACTGTGACATCATCCTTGGACATAGTAGAATGCTGCTCAGTGCTAGGCTCACACCTGCTGGTATTGTGGCATCATCCTTGGAGATGGTAGAATGCTGCTCAATGTTAGGCTCATACCTGCTGGTATTGTGACACCATCCTTGCAGATGGCAGGATTCTGCTCAGTGCTAGGCTCATACCTGTTGGTATTGTGGCATCATCCTTGCACATGGTAGAATGCTGCTCAGTGCTAGGCTCATACCTTTTGGTATTGTGGCATCATCCTTGGAAATGGTAGAATGCCACTCAGTGCTAGGCTCATACCTGCTGGTACTGTGGTGTCATCCTTCGAGACGGTAGGATGCTGCTCAGTACAAGGATCATACCTGCTGGTATTGTGGCATCATCCTTGGAGATGGTAGGATTCTGCTCAGTGCTAGGCTCATACCTGCTGGTATTGTGGCATCATCCTTGGAGATGGTAGAATGCTGCTCAATGTTAGGCTCATACCTGCTGGTATTGTGACACCATCCTTGCAGATGGCAGGATTCTGCTCAGTGCTAGGCTCATACCTGTTGGTATTGTGGCATCATCCTTGCACATGGTAGAATGCTGCTCAGTGCTAGGCTCATACCTGCTGGTATTGTGGCATCATCCTTGGAAATGGTAGAATGCTACTGAGTGCTAGGCTCATACCTGCTGGTACTGTGGTGTCATCCTTCGAGACGCTATGATGCTGCTCAGTACAAGGATCATACCTGCTGGTATTGTGGCATCATCCTTGGAGATGGTAGGATTCTGCTCAGTGCAAGGCTCATACCTGCTGGTACTGTGGTATCATCCTTGGAGATGGTAAGATGCTACTCAGTGCTAGGCTAATACCTGCTGGTATTCTGACATCATCCTAGGAGATGGCAAAATGCTGCTCAGTGCTATGATCATACCTGCTGGTGCTGTGGCATCATCCTTGAGATGGTGGAATGCTGCTCAATCCTAGGCTCATACCTGCTGGTACTGTGACATCATCCTGGGAGATGGTAGAATGCTGCTCAATGCTATGCTCATGCCTGCTGATATTGTGACATCAACCTTGGAGATGGTAGAATGCTGCTCAGTGCTAGGCTCATACCTGCTGGTACTGTGGCATCATCCTTGACATGGCAGAATGCTACTCAGTGCTAGGCTCGTACCTGTTGGTATTGTGACATCATCCTTGGAGATGGTAGAATGCTGCTCAGTGCTAGGTTCATACCTGCTGCTACTTTGACATCATCCTTGGAGATGGTAGAATGATGCTCAATGCTAGGCTTGTACCTGCTGGTATTGTGACATCATCCTTGGCGATGTTAGAATGCTGCTCACTGCTAGGCTCATACCTGCTGGTATTGTGACATCATCCTTGGAGATGGTAGAATGCTGCTAAGTGCTAGCCTCATACCTTCTGGTATTGTGGCATCATCCTTGGAAATGGTAGAATGCTGCTCAGTGCTAGGCTCATACCTGCTGGTACTGTGGCATCATCCTTGAGATGGCAAAATGCTGCTCAGTGCTAGGCTCGTACCTTTTGGTATTATGGCATCATCCTTGCAGATGGTAGTATGCTGCTTAGTGCTAGGCCCATACCTGCTGGTATTGTGACATCATCCTTGGAGATGGTAGAATGCTGCTCAGTGCTAGGCTTATACCTGCTGGTATTGTTGCATCATCCTTGAAGATGGTAGGATGCTGCTCAGTGCTAGGCTCATACCTGCTGGTACTTTGACATCATCCTTGGAGATGGTATAATGCTGCTCAATGCTAGGCTTGTACCTGCTGGTATTGTGACATCATCCTTGGAGATGTTAGAATGCTGCTCAATGCTAGGCTTGTACCTGCTGGTATTGTGACATCATCCTTGGAGGTGGTATGATGCTGCTCAGTGCTAGCCTCATACCTTCTGGTATTGTAACATCATCCATGGAGGTTGTAGGATGCTGCTCAGTGCTAGGCTCGTACCTACTGGTACTGTGACATCATCCTGGTAGATGGTAGAATGCTGCTCAATGCTATTCTCATACCTGCTGGTATTGTAACATCATCCTGGGAGATGGAAGAATGCTGCACAATGCTAGGATCATACCTGCTGGTACTGTGGCATCATCCTTCAGATGGCAGAATGCTGCTCAGTGCTAGGCTCGTACCTGTTGGTATTGTGACATCATTCTTGGAGATGGTAGAATGCTGCTCAGTGCTAGGCTCATACCTGCTGGTACTGTGGCATCATCCTTGAGATGGCAGAATGCTGCTCAGTGCTAAGCTCGTGCATGTTGGTATTGTGACATCATCCTTGGAGATGGTAGTATGCTGCTCAGTGCTAGGCGCATACCTGCTGGTATTGTGATATCATCCTTGGAGATGGCAGAATGCTGATCAGTGCTAGGCTCATACCTGCTGGTATTGTGACATCATCCTTGGAGATGTTAGAATGCTGCTCAATGCTAGGCTTGTACCTGCTGGTATTGTGACATCATCCTTGGAGGTGGTATGATGCTGCTCAGTGCTAGCCTCATACCTTCTGGTATTGTAACATCATCCATGGAGGTTGTAGGATGCTGCTCAGTGCTAGGCTCGTACCTACTGGTACTGTGACATCATCCTGGTAGATGGTAGAATGCTGCTCAATGCTATTCTCATACCTGCTGGTATTGTAACATCATCCTGGGAGATGGAAGAATGCTGCACAATGCTAGGATCATACCTGCTGGTACTGTGGCATCATCCTTCAGATGGCAGAATGCTGCTCAGTGCTAGGCTCGTACCTGTTGGTATTGTGACATCATTCTTGGAGATGGTAGAATGCTGCTCAATGCTAGGCTCATACCTGCTGGTACTGTGGCATCATCCTTGAGATGGCAGAATGCTGCTCAGTGCTAAGCTCGTGCATGTTGGTATTGTGACATCATCCTTGGAGATGGTAGTATGCTGCTCAGTGCTAGGCGCATACCTGCTGGTATTGTGATATCATCCTTGGAGATGGCAGAATGCTGATCAGTGCTAGGCTCATACCTGCTGGTATTGTCTCATCATCCTTGGATGTAGTAGGATGCTGCTCAGTGCTAGGCTCATACCTGCTGGTACTGTGACATCACCCTTGGAGATGGTGGAATGCTGCTCAATGCTAGGCTCATACCTGCTGGCATTGTGACATCATCCTTGGAGATGGTAGAATGCTGCTCAGTGCTAGCCTCATACCTGCTGGTATTGTGACATCATCCTTGGAGGTGGTAGGATGCTGCTCAGTGCTAGGCTCATACCTGCTGGTACTGTGAAATCATCCTGGGAGATGGTAGAATGCTGCTCAATGCTATGCTCATACCTGCTGGTATTGTGACATCATCCTGGGAGATGGTAGAATGCTGCTCAATGCTATGCTCATACCTGCTTGTATTGTGACATCATCCTTGGAGATGGCAGAATGCTGCTCAGTGCTAGGCTCATACCTGCTGGTACTGTGGCATCATACTTGAGATGGCAGAATGCTGCTCAGTGCTAGGCTCGTAACTGTTGGTATTGTGACATCATCCTTGGAGATGGTAGAATGCTGCTCAGTGCTAGGCTCATACCTGATGGTATTATGGCATCATCCTTGCAGATGGTAGTAAGCTGCTCAGTGCTAGGCGCATACCTGCTGGTACTGTGACATCATCCTTGGAGATGGTAGAATGCTGCTCAGTGCTAGGCTCATACCTGCTGGTATTGTGACATCATCTTTGGACATGGTAAGATGCTGCTCAGTGCTAGGCTCGTACCTGCTGGTATTGTGACATCATCTTTGGAGGAGGTAGGCTGCTGCTCAGTGGTAGGCTCATACCTGCTGGTATTGTGACATCATCCTTGGATGTGGTAGGATGCTGCTCAGTGCTAGGCTAATACCTGCTGGTATTGTGGCATCATCCTTGGAGATGGTAGGATGCTGCTCAATGCTAGGCTCGTACCTGCTGGTACTGTGACATCATCCTTGGATATGGTAGAATGCTGCTGAATGCTATGCTCATACCTGCTGGTATTGTGACATCATCCTTGGAGATGGTAGAATGCTGCTCAGTGCTAGGCTCTTACCTGCTTTTACTGTGACATCATCCTTGGACATAGTAGAATGCTGCTCAGTGCTAGGCTCATACCTGCTGGTACTGTGGCATCATCCTTGGAGATGGTAGAATGCTGCTCAGTGCTAGGCTCGTACCTGCTGGTATTGTGGCATCATCCTTGGAGATGGTAGAATGCTGCTCAATGCTAGGCTCATACCTGCTGGTATTGTGACACCATCCTTGGAGATGGCAGGTTTCTGCTCAGTGCTAGGCTCGTACTTGCTGGTATTGTGGCATCTTCCTTGGAGATGGTAGGATGGTGCTCAGTGCCAGGCTCATACCTGCTGTCATTATGGCACCAAACGTGTAGATGGTAGGATGCTGCTCAGTGCTAGGCTCATACCTGCTGGTATTATGGCATCATCCTTGGAGATGGTAAAATGCTGCTCAGTGCTAGGCTCATACCTGCTGGTATTGTGGCATCATCCATGGAAATGGTAGAATGCTACTCAGTGCTAGGCTCATGCCTGTTGGTACTGTGGTACCATCCTTGGAGACGGTAGGATGCTGCTCAGTACAAGGATCATACCTGCTGGTATTGTGGCATCATCCTTGGAGATGGTAGGATTCTGCTCAGTGCTAGGCTCATACCTGCTGGTATTGTGGCATCATCCTTGGAGATGGTAGAATGCTGCTCAGTGCTAGGCTCATACCTGCTGGTATTGTGGCATCATCCTTGGAGATGGTAGAATGCTGCTCAGTGCTAGGCTCATACCTGCTGCTATTGTGACATCATCCTTGGAGATGGTAGAATGTTACTCAGTGTTAGGCTCATACCTGCTGGTATATTGGCATCATCCTTGGAGATGGCAGAATGCTGCTTAGTGCTACGCTCATACCTGCTGGTATTGTGGCATCATCTTGGAGATGGTAGCATGCTGCTTAGTGCTAGGCTCATAACTGATGGTATTGTGACATAATCTTTGTAGATGGTAGAATGCTGCTCAGTGCTAGGCTCCTACCTGCTGGTATTGTGACATCATCCTTTGAGTCGGTAGAATGCTGCTCAGTGCTAGGCTCATACCTGCTGGTAATGTGACATCATCATTGGAGATGGTAGGATGCTGCTCAGTGCCAGGCTCGTACCTGCTGGTATTGTGACATCATCCTTGGAGATGGTAGAATGCTGCTCAGTGCTAGGCTCATACCTGTTGGTATTGTGGCATCATCCTTGGAGATGGTAGAATGCTGCTCAGTTCTAGGCTCATACCTGCTAGTATTGTGACATCATCCTTGGAGATGGTAGAATGCTGCTCAGTGCTAGGCTCATACCTGCTGGTATTGTGGCATCATCCTTGGAGATGGTAGAATGCTGCTCAGTGCTAGGCTCATACCTGCTGGTATTGTGACATCATCCTTGGAGATGGTAGAATGCTGCTCAGTGCTAGGCTCATACCTGCTGGTACTGTGACATCACCCTTGGAGATGGTGGAATGCTGCCCACTGCTAGGCTCATACCTGCTGGTATTATGACATCATCCTTGGAGATGGTAGAATGCTGCTCAGTGCTAGGCTCATACCTGCTGGTATTGTGACATCATCCTTGGAGGTGGTAGGATGCTGCTCAGTGCTAGGCTCATACCTGCTGGTACTGTGAGATCATCCTGGAAGATGGTAGAATGCTGCTCAATGCTATGCTCATAGTTGCTGGTATTGTAACATCATCCTGGGAGATGGTAGAATGCTGCTCAGTGCTAGGCACATACCTGCTGGTATTGTGACATCATCCTTGGATATGTTAGAATTCTGCTCACTGCTAGCCTCATACCTGCTGGTATTGTGACATCATACTTGGAGATGGTAGAATGCTGCTCAGTGCTAAGCTCATACCTGTTGGTAGTGTGACATCATCCTTGGAGATGGTAGAATTCTGATCAATGCTAGGCTCATACCTGCTGGTATTGTGACATCATCCTTGGAGATGGTAGAATGCTGCTCAGTGCTAGGCTCATACTTGCTGGTACTGTGACATCATCCTTGGAGATGGCCGAATGCTGCTCAGTGCTAGGCTCATACCTGTTGGTATTGTGACATCATCCTTGGAGATGGTAGTAAGCTGCTCAGTGCTAGGCGCATACCTGCTAGTATTGTGACATCATCCTTGGAGATGGTAGAATGCTGCTCAGTGCTAGGCTCATATCTGCTGGTATTGTGGCATCATCCTTGGAGATGGTAGAATGCTGCTCAGTGCTAGGCTCATACCTGCTGGCATTGTGACATCATCCTTGGAGATGGTAGAATGCTGCTCAGTGCTAGGCTCATACCTGCTGGTATTGTGACATCATCCTTGGAGATGGTAGAATGCTGCTCAGTGCTAGGCTCATACCTGCTGGTACTGTGACATCATCCTTGGAGATGGTAGAATGCTGCTCAGTGCTAGGCTCATACCTGCTGATATTGAGACATCATCCTTGGAGATGGTGAAATGCTGCTCAGTGCTAGGCTCATACCTGCTGGTATTGTGACATCATCCTTGAAGGAGGTAGGATGCTGCTCAGTGCTAGGCGCATACCTGCTAGTATTGTGACATCATCCTTGGAGATGGTAGAATGCTGCTCAGTGCTAGGCTCGTACCTGCTGGTATTGTGACATCATCCTTGGAGATGGTAGGATGCTGCTCAGTGCTAGGCTCATACCTGCTGTTATTGTGACATCATCCTTGGAAATGCTAGGATGCTGCTCAGTGCTAGGCTCATACCTGCTGGTATTGTGACATCATCCTTGGAGATGGTAGAATGCTGCTCAGTGCTAGGCTCATACCTGCTGGTATTGTGACATCATCCTTGGAGATGGTAGAATGCTGCTCAGTGCTAGGCTCATACCTGCTGGTATTGTGGCATCATCCTTGGAGATGGTAGAATGCTGCTCAGTGCTAGGCTCATACCTGCTGGTATTGTGACATCATCCTTGGAGATGGTAGAATGCTGCTCAGTGCTAGGCTCGTACCTGCTGGTATTGTGACATCATCCTTGGAGATGGTAGAATGCTGCTCAGTGCTAGGCTCATACCTGCTGGTATTGTGGCATCATCCTTGGAGATGGTAGAATGCTGCTCAGTGCTAGGCTCATACCTGCTGGTATTGTGACATCATCCTTGGAGATGGTAGAATGCTGCTCAGTGCTAGGCTCATACCTGCTGGTATTGTGGCATCATCCTTGGAGATGGTAGAATGCTGCTCAGTGCCAGGCTCATACCTGCTGGTTTTGTGACATCATCCTTGGAAATGGTAGAATGCTGCTCAGTGCTAGGTTCATACCTGCTTGTATTGTGACATCATCCTTGGAGATGTTAGAATGCTGCTCACTGCTAGGCTCATACCTGCTGGTATTGTGACATCATCCTTGGAGGTGGTAGAATGCTGCTCAGTGCTAGGATCATACCTGCTTGTACTGTGACATCATCCTTGAAGATGGCAGAATGCTACTCAATGCTAGGCTCATACCTGCTGCTATTGTGACATCATTCTTGGAGATGGTAGGATGCTGCTCAGTTCTAGGCTCGTACCTGCTACTACTGTGACATCATCCTTGGAGATGGTAGGATGATGCTCAGTGCCAGGCTTGTACCTGCTGGTATTGTGATATCATCCTTGGAAATGGTAGAATGCTGCTCAGTGCTAGGTTCATACCTGCTGGTACTGTAGCATCATCCTTGGAGATGGTAGAATGCTGCTCAGTGCTAGGCTCATACCTGCTGGTATTGTGGCATCATCCTTGGAGATGGTAGAATGCTGCTCAGTTCTAGGCTCATACCTGCTGGTATTGTGAAATCATCCTTGGAGATGGTAGGATGCTGCTCAGTGCTAGGCTCATACCTGCTGGTATTGTGACATCATCCTTGGAGATGGTAGGATGCTGCTCAGTGCTAGGCTCATACCTGCTGGTATTGTGACATCATCCTTGGAGATGGTAGAATGCTGCTCAGTGCTAGGCTCATACCTGTTGGTATTGTGGCATCATCCTTGGAGATGGTAGAATGCTGCTCAGTGCTAGGCTCATACCTGCTGGTATTGTGACATCATCCTTGGAGATGGTAGAATGCTGCTCAGTGCTAGGCTCATACCTGCTGGTACTGTGGCATCATCCTTGGAGATGGTAGAATGCTGCTCAGTGCAAGGCTAGTACCTGCTGTTATTGTGGCATCATCCTTGGAGATGGTGGAATGCTGCTCAGTGCTAGGCTCGTACCTGCTGGTATTGTGGCATCATCCTTGGAGATGGTAGAATGCTGCTCAGTGCTAGGCTCATACCTGCTGGTATTGTGGCATCATCCTTGGAGATGGTAGAATGCTGCTCAGTGCTAGGCTCATACCTGCTGGTATTGTGGCATCATCCTTGGAGATGGTAGAATGCTGCTCAGTGCTAGGCTCATACCTGCTGGTATTGTGACATCATCCTTGGAGATGGTAGAATGCTGCTCAGTGCTAGGCTCATACCTGCTGGTACTGTGGCATCATCCTTGGAGATGGTAGAATGCTGCTCAATGCTAGGCTCATACCTGCTGGCATTGTGACATCATCCTTGGAGATGGTAGAATGCTGCTCAGTGCTAGGCTCATACCTGCTGGTATTGTGGCATCATCCTTGGAGATGGTAGGATGCTGCTCAGTGCTAGGCTCATACCTGCTGGTACTGTGAAATCATCCTGGAAGATGGTAGAATGCTGCTCAATGCTATGCTCATAGTTGCTGGTATTGTGACATCATCCTGGGAGATGGTAGAATGCTGCTTAATGCTATGTTCATACCTGCTTGTATTGTGACATCATCCTTGAGATGGCAGAAGGCTGCTCAGTGCTAGGCTCGTACCTGTTGGTACTGTGACATCATCCTGAGAGATGGTAGAATGCTGCTCAATGCTATGCTCATACCTGCTGATATTGTGACATCATCCTTGGAGATGGTCGAATGCTGCTCAGTGCTAGGCTCATACCTGCTGGTACGGTGGCATCATTCTTGAGATGGCAGAATGCTGCTCAGTGCTAGGCTCGTACCTGTTGGTATTGTGACATCATCCTTGGAGATGGTAGAATGCTGCTCAGTGCTAGGTTCATACCTGTTGGTATTATGGCATCATCCTTGGAGATGGTAGTATGCTGCTCAGTGCTAGGCTCGTACCTGCTGGTATTGTGACATCATCCTTGGAGATGGTAGAATGCTGCTCAGTGCTAGGCTCATACCTGCTGGTATTGTGACATCATCCTTGGAGATGGTAGAATGCTGCTCAGTGCTAGGCTCATACCTGCTGGTATTGTGACATCATCCTTGGAGATGGTAGAATGCTGCTCAGTGCTAGGCTCATACCTGCTGGTATTGTGGCATCATCCTTGGAGATGGTAGAATGCTGCTCAGTGCTAGGCTCATACCTGCTGGTACTGTGGCATCATCCTTGGAGATGGTAGAATGCTTCTCAATGCTAGGCTCATACCTGCTGGTATTGTGACATCATCCTTGGAGATGGTAGAATGCTGCTCAGTGCTAGGCTCATACCTGCTGGTATTGTGGCATCATCCTTGGAGATGGTAGGATGCTGCTCAGTGCTAGGCTCATACCTGCTGGTACTGTGACATCATCCTTGGAGATGGTAGAATGCTGCTCAGTGCTAGGCTCATACCTGCTGGTATTGTGACATCATCCTTGGAGATGGTAGAATGCTGCTCAGTGCTAGGCTCATACCTGCTGGTATTGTGACATCATCCTTGGAGATGGTAGGATGCTGCTCAGTGCTAGGCTCATACCTGCTGGTATTGTGGCATCATCCTTGGAGATGGTAGAATGCTGCTCAGTGCTAGGCTCATACCTGCTGGTATTGTGACATCATCCTTGGAGATGGTAGAATGCTGCTCAGTGCTAGGCGCATACCTGCTGGTATTGTGACATCATCCTTGGAGATGGTAGAATGCTGCTCAGTGCTAGGCTCATACCTGCTGGTATTGTGGCATCATCCTTGGAGATGGTAGAATGCTGCTCAGTGCTAGGCTCATACCTGCTGGTATTGTGACATCATCCTTGGAGATGGTAGAATGCTGCTCAGTGCTAGGCTCATACCTGCTGGTATTGTGACATCATCCTTGGAGATGGTAGAATGCTGCTCAGTGCTAGGCTCATACCTGCTGGTACTGTGACATCATCCTTGGAGATGGTAGAATGCTGCTCAGTGCTAGGCTCATACCTGCTGGTACTGTGACATCATCCTTGGAGATGGTAGAATGCTGCTCAATGCTAGGCTCATACCTGCTGGTATTGTGACATCATCCTTGGAGATGGTAGAATGCTGCTCAATGCTATTCTCATACCTGCTGGTATTGTAACATCATCCTGGGAGATGGTAGAATGCTGCTCAATGCTAGGCTCATACCTGCTGGTACTGTGGCATCATCCTTGGAGATGGTAGAATGCTGCTCATTGCTAGGCTCGTACCTGTTGGTATTGTGACATCATCAGTGGAGATGGTAGAATGCTGCTCAGTACAAGGATCATACCTGCTGGTATTGTGGCATCATCCTTGGAGATGGTAGGATTCTGCTCTATGCTAGGCTCATACCTGCTGGTACTGTGGCATCATCCTTCAGATGGCAGAATGCTGCTCATTGCTAGGCTCGTACCTGTTGGTATTGTGACATCATCCTTGGAGATGGTAGAATGCTGCTCAGTGCTAGGCTCATACCTGCTGATATTGTGACATCATCCTTGGAGATGGTAGAATGCTGCTCAGTGCTAGGTTCATACCTGCTGGTATTGATGCATCATCTTTGAAAATGGTAGGATGCTGCTCAGTGCTAGGCTCATACCTGCTGCTACTTTGACATCATCCTTGGAGATGGTAGAATGATGCTCAATGCTAGGATTGTACCTGCTGGTATTGTGACATCATCCTTGGAGAATTTAGAATGCTGCTTACTGCTAGGCTCATACTTGCTGGTATTTTGACATCATCCTTGGGGGTGGTAGGATGCTGCTCAGAGCTAGGCTCATACCTGCTGGTACTGTGACATCACCCTTGGAGATGGTGGAATGTTGCTCAATTCTAGGCTCGTACCTGCTGGTATTGTGACATCATCCTTGGAGATGGTAGAATGCTGCTCAGTGCTAGCCTCATACCTTCTGGTTTTGTGGGATCATCCTTGGAGATGGTAGAATGCTGCTCAGTGCTAGGCTCATACCTTCTGGTACTGTGGCATCATCCTTGAGATGGCAGAATGCTGCTCAGTGCTAGACGCGTACCTGCTGGTATTGTGATATCATCTTTGGAGATGGTAGAATGATGATCAGTGCTAGGCTCATACCTGCTGGTATTATGGCATCATCCTTGGAAATTGTAGAATGCTGCTCAGTGCTAGGCTGGTTCCTGCTGGTATTGTTGCATCATCCTTGGATGTAGTAGGATGCTGCTCAGTGCTAGGGTCATACCAGCTGGTACTTTGACATCACCCTTGAAGATGGTGGAATGCTGCTCAATGCTAGGCTCATACCTGCTGGTACTGTGGCATCTTCCTTGAGATGGCAGAATGCTGCTCAGTGCTAATCGCATACCTGCTGGTATTGTGACATCATCCTTCGAGATGGTAGAATTCTGATCAGTGATAGGCTCATACCTGCTGGTATTATGGCATCATCATTGGAGATGGTAGAATGCTGCTCATTGCTAGGCTCGTACCTGCTGGTACTGTGGCATCATCCTTGGAGATGGTAGAATGCTGCTCAGTGCTAGCCTCATACCTGCTGGTATTGTGACATCATGAATAAAAAGAAAAAGTTGACCTTATTTATAGGTAATGCAAATAAGATAATATGACATCATTTCCTATATACATAAATCATGACCAAACTTAGAAATATCAATAAAAATGAGACAGTGAAATAGAGACATTAATAACAGTTAGCAATCAAAAATTTAGACTAGTCTACATTCCATAAAATGAGATGATGATTCAAAATATATAATAATAATAATAAACCTGTAGTATATAGTGGCAAAATTAACACAAAATATAAAAATAAAATGATATGTTGATAATTAATAGCGACAAATAGTTCATTATAGTTTGTCATTAAGACCTGGTGGAAAAAGACCACCTAATTTAACTATCCATTTAGTTTCCTTTTTATCTAACAATTTATGCCATCCAGTTTTAAAAGTTCTATTACCAACAATCTTGTCAATACAAATGAAAGAGAACCGGGCCGTTTTGTGTGAAACAGTATGTTTTTTTAAAGCATTAGTAGGCCTAGTATTTCTTATATCCCCTAAATGTTCTGAAATACGAATTCGGAACTGTCTAGATGTTTGTCAAATATAAAATGCCCTGCATGTACATGTGGCTAAATAAATCACCCAGTCCGTGCTACAATTCGCAAAATGCTTGATATTGTATATCTTGCCTATATTCTTACTGGTAAATTCTTTGGTGGTAAATATGTATTTGCAAAAAGAGCAATGACCACAAGGGTGACAGCCAATTAATTTGTCTCCCAATAGGGTAGTCTGGGCCATGGAAACATCCAGAGATGTAATTCTTTTGTAATGAGAGAAATGTGATCCTAAAGTTCTACCTTTCTGGTAGGAATAGAGACATCTATCATCCAACCACTTGGCCAAGTGTTTGTTCGTTGTCAATATATTCCAATGATTACTAATTATATCCTGTAATTGATAAGTATTCCTACCAAAGATTGTTACTAGTCTGGGTGACTGGACCGAGGACTGGACAATCTTGGGTTTGTAACCCAACAGAGTGTCCCTTGATAAATTAGTAGTCATTCTAACTGCAGAATGAAAATCCATTTTGTTGTAACCTCGCTGTATAAATCTGTTTGAGAAATCATTCTGGCAATATTCAAGGTCCAAATTAGATGAACAAATTCTCTTAATCCTAATAAATTGTGATTTAGGAATGTGTTTTATAATGTGTTTGGGATGTAAACTGGAAGCATGTAGGAGGCTGTTGTATTGTGGGTATTTCCTATGCACAGTGGTACGAAGAGTGTTGTCCACTTCCCTACAAAGGTGGACATCCAAAAAATCAATCTGCTGTATGTCATAGTTGACTGTGAATCTAACACCCCATTTGTTGCTGTTCAAATATTCAACAAATTCCATGAGATACTCTGTTCCCCCTTTTCAAATTAGCCAACAGTCGTCCAGGTACCGTCTCCAAATATCCATTTCTGGCAAATAAAGGTTGTGTGTTTCAGTATATATAATCTGATCTTCCACATATCCCATAAAGAGATCGGCATATATTGGTGCAAATGAGGCACCCATCGCCGTACCCTGAATTTGCCAGTAACATTGGTTTTGAAAATAGAACACGTTCTTAGTTAGAACGTGTTCCGCCATACAGATCAGTAGAGTATTAAATCCTGGACTATAAATGTTGATCTTATGTAGCCAATATTCCAGTGCCATTAGACCTGCCCAATGTGGTATGCTGGTATAAAGTGATGTAACATCTAAGGTACACATAATACAATCTGCTTCAAGTTATGATTCAGAGACAATCTGGAGGAACTCTGTGGTGTCCTGCAATCTGGCCCGTACATATGGTAACAAAGGTTTTAAATATTGTGTCAAGAAAACAGATAGTGGTTCCGTCAGTGAGCCATACATGCTAGCCTGCTCTTTCGCGTGTATTGTGACATCATCCTTGGAGGTTGTAGGATGCTGCTCAGTGCTAGGCTCATACCTACTGGTACTGTGACATCATCCTGGGAGATGGTAGAATGCTGCTCAATGCTATTCTCATACCTGCTGGTATTGTAACATCATCCTGGGAGATGGTAGAATGCTGCTCAATGCTAGGCTCATACCTGCTGGTATTGTGGCATCATCCTTCAGATGGCAGAATGCTGCTCATTGCTAGGCTCATACCTGTTGGTATTGTGACATCATCCTTGGAGATGGTAGAATGCTGCTCAGTGCTAGGCTCATACCTGCTGGTACTGTGGCATCATCCTTGAGATGGCAGAATGCTGCTCAGTGCTAGGCTCGTACCTGTTGGTATTGTGACATCATCCTTGGAGATGGTAGTATGCTGCTCAGTGCTAGGCGCATACCTGCTGGTATTGTGATATCATCCTTGGAGATGGTAGAATGCTGATCAGTGCTAGGCTCATACCTGCTGGTATTATGGCATCATCCTTGGAAATTGTAGAATGCTGCTCAGTGCTAGGCTGGTACCTGCTGGTATTGTCGCATCATCCTTGGATGTAGTAGGATGCTGCTCAGTGCTAGGCTCATACCTGCTGGTACTGTGACATCACCCTTGGAGATGGTGGAATGCTGCTCAATGCTAGGCTTGTACCTGCTGGTATTGTGACATTATCCTTGGAGATGGTAGAATGCTGCTCAGTGCTAGCCTCATACCTCCTGGTATTGTGACATCATCCCTGGAGGTGGTAGGATGCTGCTCAGTGCTAGACCCATACTTGCTGGCACTGTGACATCATCCTAGGAGATGGTAGGATGCTGCTCAATGCTATGCTCATACCTGCTGGTATTGTGGCATCATCCTTGGTGATGGTAGAATGCTGTTCAATGCTAGGCTCATACCTGCTGGTATTGTGACATCATCCTTGGAGATTGTAGGATGCTGTTCAGTGCTAGGCACGTACCTGCTGGTATTGTGGCATCATCCTTGGAGATGGCAGGATGCTGCTCAGTGCTAGGTTCCTACCTGCTGGTACTGTGGCATCTTCCTTGGAGATTGTAGAATGCTGCTCAGTGCTAGGTTCATACCTGCTGGTACTGTGGCATCATCCTTGGAGATGGTAGAATGCTGCTCAGTGCTAGGATCATACCTGCAGGTATTGTGGCATCATCCTTGGTGATGGTAGAATGCTGTTCAATGCTAGGCTCATACCTGCTGGTATTGTGACATCATCCTTGGAGATTGTAGGATGCTGTTCAGTGCTAGGCACGTACCTGCTGGTATTGTGATGTCATCCTTGGAGATGGTAGAATGCTGCTGAGTGCTAGGCTCATACCTGCTGGTATTGTGACATCATCCTTGGAGATGGTAGGATGCTGCTTAGTGCTAGCCTCCTACCTGCTGGTATTATGGCATCATCCTTGGAGATGGCAGGATGCTGCTCAGTGCTAGGTTCCTACCTGCTGGTACTGTGGCATCTTCCTTGGAGATTGTAGAATGCTGCTCAGTGCTAGGCTCATACCTGCAGGTATTGTGGCATCATCCTTGGAGATGGTAGGATGCTGCTCAGTGCCAGGCTCGTACCTGCTGGTATTGAGACATCATCCTTGAGATTGTAGAATGCTGATCAGTGCTAGGTACGTACCTGCTGGTATTGTGGCATCAGCCTTGGAGATGGTAGAATGCTGCTCAGTGCCAGGTTCATACCTGCTGGTATTGTGGCATCATCCTTAGAGATGGCAGGATGCTGCTCAGTGCTAGGTTCCTCCCTGCTGGTACTGTGGCATCTTCCTTGGAGATGGTAGAATGCTGCTCAGTGCTAGGTTCATACCTGCTGGTACTGTGGCATCATCCTTGGAAATGGTAGGATGCTGCTAAGTGCTAGGCTCATATCTGCTGGTATTGTGCCATCCTCCTTGTCGATGGTAGAATGCTCCTCAATGCTAGGCTCATACCTGCTGGCATTGTGACATCATCCTTGGAGATGGTAGGATGCTGCTCAGTGCTAGTCTCGTACCTGTTGGTATTGTGGCATCATCCTTGGAGATGGTAAGATGCTGCTCATGGCCACGCTCATACCTGCTGGTATTATGGCACCAACTTTGGAGATTGTAGGATACTGTCAGTGCTAGGCTTATACCTGCTGGTATTATCGCATCATCCTTGCAGATGGTAGAATGCTGCTCAGTGCTCGGCTCATACCTGCTGGTTCTGTGGCATCATCCTTGGAGACGGCAGAATGCTGCTAAGTGCTAGGCTCATACCTGCCTGTGACACATATTCTGAGAGGTCAGCTATGTCTCTCTTCATATAGTCTAAGAAGGTTCAGCTCAAGTCATTAATACCCATATGGATGATAACTTAGTTATACTGCATTTAGGGGTAAGTGACCTGAGTTTTTGCATGATCTGTCGAAGCATGGCTCCTGACAGCTAATTAATTGTAACCTTCTCCTTATCTAGCCTGGTAAGATAGATATCAGTGAGTTTCACAACAGAGTCTCCTATGACCAGAATATTGGGTCATCGATAATTTTGCCTCATGGGCTTGGTAGTTGAGGTAGAATGAAAACTGGATTTATGTGTTGCGATGGGACTCGTCTTGTTTGTGTAAATGTGAAGATCATACCTCTCAAATGTTAAGATTTCCACAGAATGTTAATATTTTTGCTTCATATTTTTGGTCTTTCCTCATAATATTTGTGGCTTTCTGGCAAATCTCTGAAGAGTGAAGTCACTAAATAATACTAAATAAAAGCAGACATTTGAGTCTCAGACTTCATATCATAGGTTCATAGGTTCATAGGTAGGTACTGGGCTATTGGCCCTAGGGCCTATACAAGCCTAGCCAAAAAGGTACCCTGGCTTTCACTAACCAAGAAAATTATTTTCCTGTGCCCCTGTCGAGCAGAGCCACAGAGGTGATCCCCGGGATGAATTTCCTATTTTCCATCCAATCATTGAGATTTTTCTTGAAGAGTGTTAATGAGGAGCTTTGTTTGATATAGATAGGTAGTTTGTTTCCAGAGTATGGGAAGACTCTGGGACAGGAATCTATCCCTCCAGCATGTTCTGTTTATTGTGGAGACAAGGCTTAGGTCCCTAGAGGGTGTAGCTTGGAGGGATTGGGATTTTTTAAGTGGAGCATGTCCAACAGCTCTGGGTTTGACATAGCTTTGTATGTTAGGCAGAGATCGCCTCTGAGTAGGTGATATGTGACAGAATAAAGCTGGAGTTTTTAGAGACAGTCTGCATAGGGAATCTGTTTGAGGCCGGTAATCCTCTTTGTGAGGTATTTCTGTGGCCCTTCCAGTTATTGTAGATGTCTTGTGAGGTATGTACCGAACAGGGTGTTGTACTCTATAATGGGTCTAATGAGTGATGAGTAGAGGGGAACAATGACCTTTTTTTCCTGGATGAGAAACCTTTTGTGATGAGGTGTGCCATGCAGAAGGATTTCCTGACTACTCTGGCAATGTGATTATCAAAGGAGAGACTACTGTCCACCTGTGTCCCAAGGTCTCTTACCCCACTTTTGGTGTTAAGTAGATTACTACCTATGTGGTAGCTCATGGGTACAGAGTTTTTACCAAAGGGGATGACAATGCACTTTTTGGCATTGAGCTTCTGTCTCAATGATGCCCTTTGTAGGATGTCCACATCATTAGGAGTTTCAAATATAGCTCCTAGTTTGCAGTCATCTGTGAACTTCATTAGCCAAAGACCTGTGTTAACCTGTACTACAGAAAAGTAGATACCAAACAGGAGAGGACCCAGGACTGAACCCTGTGATACTCCACTTGTCACTGGTCTGAAGTCGGATTTGGAGTCTGCTTCTTTCACAGTGTGGGTTCTTTCAGTGAGCCAGTTGGCAACCCAGCTTGTGACATAGGGATTTATACCTAGTTTAGTGAGTTTATCTATTATTCCAGAGTGTGGGATGGTGTCAAAAGCCTTGGTGAGATCTAGATAGGCTGTGTGAACCACCTTACCCTTGTCTACGGCTTTGGTGACTGCTTCAAAGAAGTCAATCAGGTTTAGGAGACATGATCTGCCTTTTACAAACCCAAACTGGGTGGGGTCCAGAGTTTGGAGATTACCAATGACTTTGTTTATAAGTTGCACGATGATACGTTCCATGGCCTTGCAGACCAGGCTTGTTAGGCTAATGGGGCAGTAGTTCCCAGGGTCCGTGGTGGCTCTCCTTTGTGAAGTGGGATAACCATCACTGTGCACCATTCAGTGGGCACAAAGCCTGAGGTGAGGCTATGATTGAACATGGTGCTTAGGTGGGGTGCCAGTTCATTCTGTAGTTCATGTAGAATGCAGCCTGGGATGTTGTCAGGTCCCATGGATGCTGTGTT
Organism: Protopterus annectens; assembly: GCF_019279795.1. Taxonomy (NCBI): domain Eukaryota; kingdom Metazoa; phylum Chordata; order Ceratodontiformes; family Protopteridae; genus Protopterus; species Protopterus annectens. The sequence goes on along the minus strand of NC_056747.1, from coordinate 1,267,541,707 downwards.
CTTGGCTTTGGACAGTGTGTTTTTACCTGTTCAGCCAAGATTACAGGAACTTTGCATTCTTCCGATATAGAGATGGGCCATTTGGGGGTGGGGGTGGGGGGGGTAATGTTAGCAGTGAACCTATCTGCCAGGATGCTGGCAATATCAGTTGGTTCTGTATAATTGGTGCCATTGTGCTGTAACTCAGGGCAGATCTGAGTGTTGCCATTGAGATTCTTGACATAGCTATAGAATGCTTTGTGGTTGTTTTGTTTTCATAACTAGCTTTGGAGGATTTTATGAGGGATCTCAGCTTCTTACTGAGGCTGACCAGGGAGTTCTTCCAGTCATGGGATTTTACTCTTTTTTGCAACAGTTTCTTTCTTCTGTTGTAGAGTTTGTTTATGGCTGGGGACCACCAGATTGGCTTCCTTTTTTTGGAGGATAGCATCTTGGTTCTGTTAGGGATAGTACAATCCATGCACTCGTGTAAGTGCTTATAAAGTGCATTTGTGTAGGATTCAGCAGTTGTACCTCTATTGTCTGTCTGCATGGGTGTTGTGAAGTTTGCCACTTCTGTCTTAAGAAGCATGAAGTTGGCTTTGAAGAAAATGTTTACACTGGTTTCCCTAATGGGGGGTGAGGGCAGGATGTGGATGTCTAGGATGATTAGCTTGTGGTCAGGTCTGACCAATGAGGAACTGACCTCTGGTGTGGAACACCAGTCGCCCATGTTGGTAATGACCTGGTCTAGGATATTGCTGCCCATGGTGGGGCTGTGAATAAGTTGATCCAAGGCATTGGAATTTATGAATTCCAGAAAACATTGAGCAAAAGAGTTGGTACATGAGTAGTTTTCCCAGTTAATGGTGGGGTAGTTGAAATCACCCATTATTAGGGTGTTGGGTTGTACCCTAACAATTTCCAGTGTATCAAGAAATGAGGAGTGGGAATCCTGGGGCATGGTTGAGGATCTGTAGCAAGTTACAATTTGGATTGCGGTCTTGCCCAGTGTTAGTTGCACTTGGATAATCTCGGATGCATTATGCTGAGCAACTAGCCTGGAGGTTTGGATATCCTTAATGAATATGGACATGCCTCCACCTTTAGTGTTTCAGTCCAGGTTAGGTGGCCGAAAGGTGTGGTATGATTTATAGCCTGGTAATATAGGGGTGCTCTCGGAGCCTTGATCCTGGTCTCTGTCGCTGCACAGATGTCGATGTTCTCCATTTTAAAGAGTGCCTCGAGTGAATGCATTTTGAGGTTTAGACTTTCAGCATTGAGTAGCATTACCCTCAGATTCCGTGTGCTTGTACCTGTTACGGTGGTGAATTTGTCATTTGAACCTTGCATAAAAAAGGCACTACAGGGGTGGTAAGAGCCTTAGCCAGTATCTGGAATCCCAAGGGCGACAGGTGCAGGCCATCTCTGGCAAAGCATCGTGGTCTGTTGATCATGCCATCCCAGGCAGACAGATACTGGATCCCCTTAGAATGACACCAAAAGCTTAGCCAATTGTTGAAGTCAGTCATTTTGTCCTTGTAATGTGGTATCATTCTGGGTGATGGCAGGATGCTACTCAGGGCTAGGGTCATACCTGCCTGGGCTACAAGATCGGAGAGCTCCTCCATGTCTCTTTTCATGTAGTCCAGGGAGGTACGTCTCAGGTATTCACTCCAACATGGACAATGACAGAGACATATTTGTACTTGTTGTGGAGTGACCTGAGTGTGTGTGTTATGTGGCGGATCCTGGCAACCAACAGGCAGCTGACAGTAACTTTCTCCTTGTTTAGCCTGTTGAGTGGAACATCAGTGTGCCTGACTATAGAGTCATCTATGACTAGAGTGTTGGGTTCTTTGTTATGCTTTATGGGTTGTGGTTGAGTGGCACACTGAGTCTGTGGGCTATGTGTCATTTGGGTTGTGTTGGGGCAGTGGAGGTTGCATGCATTTCTCCTTTGGAGGTCTCAGTTGCTTGAGCAGATTTTTATTGATAGCTTCCGTGAATGTAGGTGTGTGTTTTGTTTTGCTATGTGTGTGTTTTGGTGGTGTAGGTTTTGACGGACTATGTGATGAGTGTGGTGTGGTGAAAGTGTTTACTTTTCCTCTTGAAAGTGTTTACTTTTCCTCTTGACTGTCTAGTCCATTCTTAGGTGAAGAGAGCTTTGCTTCCAGTTTGGCTATATAAGTGCATCTATCACAGCTTGTAGTGTTGGGTGGTAGGAGGAGATGGTTGTCTGTGTACATGAGACAATTGCTGCATTGCCCCAAGATGCCCAGATTCATCAGGTAGACAGGAGAAAACACCGGAAGCTGACCTTTAGACATGTCTGGATAGGTGCTTATTTATTAAGTACTAAAAACTGTTTTCCTCTAGACAAGTAAGGAAAGTTGAGTGCTGTAGTAATTTCTAGCTTATTTAGTGCTTACAACGAGTTCTGAACAAGTGATGAGCTCAAAGAAACAGATTTGAGTGCTAAAACTAAAAAACTGGCTAGTTCTAAGGGAAAATTTGAAGAGCAGACTTTATGGCGCCAGGAATAGTTTAACCCTAGCTAAGCAGCGATGCATAAAGTGTTTTTTTTTAATATAACAGTAGAAAATGAGCCAACTGATTTAAACAAATTAACTAATAAAAAGCTAAAAACTGAGCCCCGTTCCAGCAGTCTTTGATCAGACAAGTTCTAACTTCACACTCCTGCCACTAGGGTGCAGGGGAACCTTCTCCAAAAAAGATGGTCTGGATTAGTGCTCGAGTTATACAAACAAAGCTAGATTCAGCAGGTCTGAATTTAGTCTATGCTACAGCAAACAAGGCATACCAATTTCAGAAAGAAACTGTTCAAATAAGCAGGCACAATAAGCCTTTAACCAGAAACTCCCAGCTCAGAAGGGCAGAATCTACCCTCTCCTCTCACAAGAGTGCAGACCACACCTTCTTAATGTAAAATAACTAGCCTGAAACCCAAGTGCTTAAACCAGAACTGATACACTCTTAGCCTTCAATTAGCAACTCCCAACTTGGATGTAAGCTACCAGTCCTGCCACAATAGTGCAGACCACAAACCTTCTTAATGTAAAACAACTGGTCTGAAGCCCAAGTGCTTCAACCAAAGGTTTAGAATAACAGTTACAATTTAATCAGGCTACTAACAAGCAGTAATAAATGCAGCAGAATAAATGCAACAAAATAGGAAGAAACACAAATACAGTAAAAGCAGATGAATAAAGTGCAATTTGTTTTTATATAACAATAGAAGATGAGCAAACTGATTTAAACAAATTACCCAGTTAACCAGTAAAAAAGCTCAAACCTGAGCCCTGTTCCAGCAGTCTTCAATAAATATCCTTCAGAAAATACATAATGATGCAAACACTGTTATTCTAGCAACTTTTTAAGTTTATGGGAGCAATATTTAAAATCTGTTCCTATTTTTGGGCCTTTATCCCCCATTATTTTTGGCTTTGTCCAAATTTCTTTCACTGAGAGGTTGAAAGGTATGGCAGACTTTCTGAGGACTACGTTACAGAGATACATATCACAGTTGCTCGTATAGCAGTTGTTTGTATTACATTTGCTCATATTACACTCCCTTGTATCCATTTGTTCATATCACAGTTACTTGTATCACAGTTATTTGTATTGCACTTCCTCATATTGCAGTTGCTCATATCATGGTTGTTTGTATCGCACTTGTTTGTATCGCACTCACTCTTATTACAGTTGCTCATATCACGGTTGTTCGTATTACAATTGTTTGTATTACACTCGCTCATATCACTGTAACTCATATCACATTTGTTTGCATTACACTCAACTCATATCAAGTTGCTCGTATCACAGCTGTTTGTATCACAGCCATTTGTATTACTCTCTGTTATATCACAGTTGCTCATATCACAGTCGTATCACACTTGTTTGTATCACAGTTTGTATCACACTCGCTGGTATCACAGTTGCTCGTATCAGAATTGTTTGTATCACACTCGCTGGTATCACAGTTGCTCATATCACAGTTGTCTGTATCACAGTTGCTCCACAGTTGGTTGTATCACACTCACTGGTATCACAGTTGCTTGCATTACACTTGCTCATATCACCACAGTTGTTTATATTACAGTCCTTTACATCACAGTTGCTCATATCACAGTTGCTCATATCACATCTGTCTGTATCACAGTTACTCATATCACAGTTGTTTATATCACAGTTATTCTTATCACAGTTGCTTATATCACAGTTGCTCGTATCACAGTTGTCTGCATTACACTTGCTCATATCACAGCTGTTCATATCACAGGTGTTTATATTACAGTCCGTTATATCACAGTTGCTCATATCACAGTTATTCATATCACACTTGCCTGTATCACAGTTACTCATATCACAGTTGTTTGTATCACAGTTGTTCTTAGCACAATTACTCATATCACGGTTGGTCATGTCACAGTTGTTTATATCACAGTTGTTCTTAGCACAATTACTCATATCACAGTTGGTCATGTCACAGTTGTTTGTATCACAGTTGCTCGTATCACAGTTATTCATACCACAGTTGTTTGTATCAAACTTGCTAGTATCACAATTGCTCATATCACAGTTGTCTGTATCACAGTTTCTCCACAGTTGTTTGTATCACACTCACTGGTATCACAGTTACTCATATCACAGTTGGTCATGTCACAGTTGTTTGCATCACAGTTATTTGTACCACAGTTGTTTGTATCACACTCGCTGGTATCACAATTGCTCATATCACAGTTGTTGCTTGTATCATAGTTATTTTTAGCTCCCACCAGCTACTCCCAGTGCCTATCCTCATCCATTGGGTCAACACAACCTGACTATCCTCCCCAGATTAATTCTGACCCATGTTTAGGGCAAATAAGGAGACTGAGGAACCTGAGGTAGTATCATATTGCTGCTGAGGAGTGTTTTTTTTTCTTACTTCCCAGCCCTACATCAACTAATAACACTGAAGGAGGTCATACAGTGGTCATCAGTGTTGACACTTCTCACTTCCATAATGATAATTGTCAGTAGAATGACCTGCCCACCCTCAGACAACACCATGTAGTTGTTACCCCAGTCTTCACCTGGGAAACCAACCTTAGGTTGGGAGGTTGACATAATGATTAAGGTGTTCACCTTACAAACAGAAGGTGCAGGGTTTGATTCTTACATGGGGCAATTGGCTAGGCTTAAAATGGCCCACAAGGGTAGTTAGCCTAGTATGAACCTATGTCACAACAGATCACCTATGTAAAATGTATCTCAGGCTTGTGGCCTACCCCAGGATAAGCATGTCCCTCCTTCCTGACTGTGTCATTAAGACCCCAAGCTGTTCTTTGAACCTGGGCAATTTGGGCCATAGTCAAAGCTTTATCCCACTAGTGCAGGCTAATCCTTCAATATCTTGATGTCACCTTTAACTCCACAGTGTCCTACTCTCTCCATGTTGACTTTATGAAACAGTGGATATTATCCAGGTTAAAAGCAGGCTGTGTGGTCATTGATATGTCCTATAAATCTCTTTATACACACCCTTTCATTGGGTTGTTAGGCTGTCCTCTGCACAGCTCCCAAGATTTAGAATTTCATTTAAACTATTTGCAAACTCTGCCTACTTTCCACTGAAGTCAAAGTCATACCTGTCAACCACTTAGCATAAGAAATCTGGCGAAAGCATAAACTAATGGAGGGGGGGGCATAAATAGGGACAGCTTTTAAATATTACTCTTATAAGCCTAGAAAGTTGCTAGAATTCCAGGTTTTGTGTTAACATGCATTTTCTGAAAGATATGAAATGTGACACTCAAAGTCACTTCAATCCTCAGTGATTTGACAGAAAACCACATATTGTATGAGGAACAGACCAAAAACAAGAGGCAAAAACCTGGACATTCTGAAAAAAATCTAGATAATTGAGAGGTATGCCAGGGCTTTATAGCTCATGTCTACTCCATTACAGTGACTATAAACCATAACCTGAGTCCCTATCCCTCTTTCTCCTTGCTCTGATCTGTTGTTATCTCTGACAAAGGGGGATACTGCCAGCACAGCTATCTGGAATTTTGTAAATAATTATATGTCATTTGTGAACATAAACATGATCTACATAAGATGCTTACAAAAATGTCGTGTAAATCAAACTGCTGGTACAGAAGTGTGTGTCGAAAAGGTTTTTGCAAAGTGTTTCTGCTTAAAATGTAACAACAGTGTGCCCTACTGGAATAGAACAGAAATGTACATGCACTATTGTAACTGTTAAAATGTATATATTTTAACAGTAGAAACTGGAATACAGGAGATTAACTTCAGAAAAATAGCTGACATTAAGGCCGGAGACATAATGTCTGTACTAGGGAACTTTCTGTATTGTCTTCAGAGTGAACAAATTACTATCTGTAAAAGTGTGAAGGAATGCAATTGTTTTATAACTTCCAGCATTTGCCAAAGATCTATGCAGAAGCCTTTGTCTGTGTATTTTCACAGGCAGATGCTAAATACTGCCAGCTTCTGGCAGTGGGGGTTTCATCTTAGAGTCAGGTGACAAGATATGATGTCATTCTGCAAGCTATCCCAGCAGTAATATTTGAGACATTAATTTAAAAAGTCTCTTAGAGAGTACATTCTGTACTCTGTCTTGGCCCTGACAAGAACCATTCAACACAACATCTGAACCATTCAACACAACATCTGCCTTGCTCTCTAAGTAAGTTTCTAGGTTATGGTAATTCTCATAGATACAGTCAGGAATATAGTGAAGCATGGTTTAGATATTTTTCTTTCTTCACTTGAGAATGTCCTGCAATGTTATTTTAAATACTTCCTGTGGTTTTGAACTCTAATTTTAGTCACTGTTAATATATACTCAGTATTATCTTGTTCTTTTATTATTTATTATTAAATATATTTAAATATCTCATTGTGGCTGACCTGTGTAGAGATATTTAAGTTCTGAGAGTACTTGCATATTTATTTGGTGACACTGTGTAGGCCACTCCTAATAGTCTTGGTCTTGGTCAAACTACCATTTGTATTAATAGTAACTTTACACAGTAAGATTGGACTCCTTTTGTTAAGGTCCTTAAAGTAGCTGATAAGGAGCTGGCTGGTGGCAGTGATAACTACCTTATAGTCTGGGCAAAAGGGAGCATAGCTAGTACACCTGTGCCAGCCTTTCCCAGGTGTGTGTGTGTGTGTGTGTGTTTGTGTAAATCAAACCTCAAAGAGTGTGTGTGTGTGTGTGTGTGTGTGTGTGTGTGTGTGTGTGTGTGTGTGTGTGTGTGTGTGTGTGTGTGTGTGTGTATCAGCTACTTGGGCAGGGACACAAAGCACGGGTTGGACAGAGAGGGTGCTGGAGGTCTTGGCTTGGAACCCTGGGTAAGATCTCTGCTCTATAGCTGTGACAGCAGGGAGTCTTATTAAGGATCTAGAGAAAGAGTGGGAATCCAGCCCCAGACTGATTGTAGTCTCTGTGTAATCTTAAGGGAAATTGCACTTGAGGCAGAGAGCTGCATGTGGAAATACTGTGTGTGTACCTTGTCTCAGTGTACGTCCCCTGCTAGTGCCAGTGGTGAGGACTGAGGCTCCTTTATTACTGGTCCAGTGGTAGGGTGTCACCTTATCCATCTCCCAGGAGCTACACTTATGCCACCCCTCCATTTTTTTTCTGGACTATACAGAAATCAAATTGATTCTCTGGTAGTCCAACAAACACTGTACAACCTCCGGTATTCTGTTTCAAAAAAAAAAGGAAACCGACTATCAGAGTTTGTAAATCAGCTGATTTACTATGCTTTTTTACAGAAAAGCACAGTAAATCGGCTGAAAGCAGGTATTAGGAATGGAAAAAGAGGGTGTTCTCCATCCGATGATGTCACAGTGATGTCACAAAATGGGTAGCGTGTGGGCGGGAGAAAGGGCAGGGGTGGGCATGGATACTGATGGTGCGAGAGTGTGGCCTTACTCCAGTTTTAGCCACAATGAAAGGTGGCAACCCTACTTCAAGGTCCTCTGAGCCAAGGTATCTTTCAAACTGAAGCTATTTCTTAAGATTTACTTTGATAACTACTGTTTCCAAACATACACTATTCTTCTTCTCTGAGTCTTTATTGAGCTATCACTTTGATAATACATACGTGAAGCATTTCTCTTAAGCATTTCCTCCCTGTCTGACCACTCACCTTTTCTCCCAATATACATTCATTTTTTTTTCAGACAAATATTTATGAAGCTCCTTGTTTTCACTCTGTTTTCACCAAATCTTTATACATTTATATATTTTTTATTTATTTGTTTGTTTATTTATTTATATTTGTTTACTGGAGTAGTGCACTGATCACAGTGGGCCATTTGCCAACATAGTCCAGATGAATAGGATCACATAAATAATGAACAAAACATGTTTACAGATGCAAGGATATGCTGAAAAATTATACATATTTACTGATACAAGACTACAGTATAACATTTAGTTCAAGAAGCAGTTTGCAATGTCAAAACTTTTGATGAAAAATGGAATTATGCTTAGCAGAGCTTTTTGGATAAGATGTAGCCATAATGACTGAAAAGGCTTATGCTACAGGGATAGCAGCATATTATTATATATACAGATATTATGGCATTAAAAGAGGTGAGGCTGAATAGGTGCAGGAAAGTATATCATGGGGAGAATATTTCAATTTATTTCTGAACAAAATCACAGATCAAAACATCAGAATGACTCTAATGTGCATTTTCTACCAGCAGTTTACAAGACCAAAGGGGACATTCACAATTGTGGGCAGTACAGAGCAACCCATGAAAGTTCTTGACAGGGCAATTAATAAACATAGATTAGTAGAGAGTAAGATGAGAGATGAGCAGTTTGTATTCAGGTCAGGATAAAGCACAACCAACGAGAAAAGTGTCCAATTTGGGAATTCCTAACCTTAGAGAAGTCATATGACAAGATGCCACAAAAGCTGATTTGGGAAGTCCTGCAATGGTTCAAAGTCCCAGAAGCATTGATATAATTAGTGCAGGCTACATACAAGGACCCAATGGCATGAGTATGAACAGTGTTTGAACTCACAGATGGATTCCCAGTGGGAGTGCATGTGCACCAGAATTTAGCTCATAGCCCACTACTGTTCATAGTGGTAATGGACTACATAACTAAACAGGTCAGAGGGAACTGATCAACAAAGTTTCTGGATGAAGATGATGTGGTGTATACAGGCAGACTCTGAACAAGATTTTCAGCAAATGATAGGGGAATGGAATTTAAAACTGAAGGCACATGGGATGAAACTGAGTACAGATAAGACAGCGGTAATGGCAGGAAATGGGGGAAATCAGAAGAAGCTCAGAATTGAGATAGAAGGGAAAATAGTGGGACAGATTAGCGGCAAGTGTCTGGGAGGGATGGTTGAGGAGAAGGGAAATTTGAATGATGGAGACAAACTTAGAATCAGAGGGTCTGCAACCAATTAGCACAAAGTGTCAGAGATAATTGGAGCATTTGTCCCTGGGCCTCCGTTGAAAATTGGCTCATTCCAAGTTGGACTTTCCAGATAAACAAATGTTAAATAAATAATATATAAATAATGTATGAGAAGAATGTCATAAAAGCTAAAAAGTAAGGTGTACAAAACAGTGGTGCGACCTGTACTACTGTATGGTACAGAAACCTGGGCAATAAATGCAGAGCAGTTGAGGAAGCTAGAGGTGGTGGAGATGAAGTGCCTGAGATGGTTGGTAGGATGCACAGTGTTGGACAGATGAAGAAATGAAGATATCTCTGCAGAAGCCCAAGTAACTCTGACTGCAGTGGAGATCAAAGAAAACAGACTATGGTGATTTGTGTACATGTCCAGGAAAGCAGAAGACAGCCAAGAGGAGACTAGGGTGCCTAGCAAAGAGATGGATGGATTATGTGAGAGAAGACATATGACAGTCAGGTATGACTGTAGAAGAAGGTGGGAGAATGGCATTACATTTAGAGAGATGGTAACAGTTGACACAGCAATTTGACAAAATGTAGAATGTGAGGGAAAAAATTATGATGATGATGAAAAGTTTGACCTATACCCTATTTTGTCATGCAATGATTTGTCTTAAAAATAAAGGGAGGGTGGCCTAGTGGTTAAGGTGTTTGCCTTACAAACACAAGGTGTAGGGTTTGAGTCTCACAAGGGATAATTGGCTAGGCTTAAAATGTCTCTCAAGGGCAGTTATCTTAGTACTAACCTATGAACCATAAATGCATTTTATTAACTGAATAAACTAGTTGGGCACACAGTTCCTTTACAGGGGTGACCCAGAAGGAATGCCTGGATAAGTGGTTTCATTAAAGTCAGACAGCTGGCGAATAACATCTGTGGGAATCAAACACTGAATTGCTCTATGGCCTAATTGTAGTGGCACATGCTCTTAAACTTCCACACCAAACCATCCAACAAATCCAATGTGCATATAATTTTATTTTCCAACATTTTCTCTGTGATACAATATACTCCTAACAGACTCATTAATGGAGTGCATACCTCTCAAATTCTTTGTTTAAGAATTACAGACAAAGTTAAAAATAATGGCTCAAAGACAAAGGCCCAAAAGTACGGACATTTTTCAAATACTACTAATTCTCTGAAAAACGTAATAGAAAAACAGCCCACCAGTTAAGGCCAAGCCATATAAATGCCTAATTTCTAGTTGTGTACAGGTAGGTACTCTCTCTTTGTTGTATTTCTAACTGAGAAATTAATCTTTTCCTACTGAAGCTCCTGCCGAATGTAGTTGGACTGTCTAACACCGAAGTCCACATTCATGTAGTGAAAAATATGAAAATTTTGGCCAGCTAACATTCTATTTAATTCACTGAATTGAAAATTAAAAATATTCATTATTCAGTTTCCCCATGGAAGTTAACTTGGGTCGCAGCTGTTCACAATTGATTTCTGCCTTCACTTCTTTTGTCCATTAAATACTGCTAAAGGTGTCTCCCACCTAAAAAATGTTATAACTCCATTTTTATACAGTTTCAGCTCCATTTCAATTTCCACAGTGACTCTTAGCTGTCCTGATTGGTGTGAGGGGGGAATGTCCACCCACATGTCCAGTGATAATCTGAGTTTGGCTAGCACCATTTATGCCTGAGCACCGGCCATGAAAAAGTATAGAGTACTCAAAGGATGGGTCACTTGTCTGTGTGTGTGTGAGGGAAGTGGTTCAGGAACATCTCATGATTGTACTGGCCCCTAAAACAATATTAGGGTCGATAAAGGCTAACACCAGGTACATGGAAGCACAGGGATTCAGGAACTGAGGATCTCAAGTGAACATGCTGTGGGGAAAGGGACATGAGTGGGCACACAAGAAAAACAATTCACCCTTCTCTCTTCTGCTGTATGATTTCACTGAGCCATTAGAGCTCATGATGCTAGGCAGGAGATGCCTGAAATCACAGGGAGACTAAAGCAAAATAAAAATTCCACATTGACTTATTTTACCCAAATGCATTTCATTGTACATCGTGTCATGTTTTTCCTTACTTATTGTCACTCTGATTCCACAGAAATGGAAGCTCCCAAATCAATGTACATTGATGTTTTATGCTCATCCCTATTTTGGAATCTCAAAAAAGTACAGCTAGCACTCAGAAATATGTATTAACACAAAACAGCTGTTTACTAAGCATTTTGCCTTACACACAGCTGACCTCTTCAGAATAAAGAACAAGAAAAACTCCTTCCTTATGTAATTCAGTTCTTCATCACCTCAAGTCTGCTTACCCACTAGAACCATTATCAAATATACACACTCTGTCAAAATGCTTTTTGGAATCTCCCAGACAGCATTTCACAATTGATGACCCTTGGTCACTATGTAACTCACAAAATACTATGAGAAAAGGTCTACCCATTTGTTTTATACCTTCTTCTGCATAAAGTACGGCTCCATCACTAATGGCATTTTCTGAGAAAGAACCTAATACTAAGAATAAATAATCAATAGCAGGAAAAAGTAACAGATACATTACACAGTGTTATCCAGCAGTATAGAATTCCCCTTATGATCAGAAGTCAGATACATGCTTGAGAAATAAAAACATCAACATGAGATTATGGTAATCAAGGTTCATAAAGGCTGGTAGGTCATAAGTTTGAGTATCATGTGTTTATTTTTATTTGTTTTTGATAACCAGGTAGGTGAGCTGGTCCACTAGTTATGATTCAGGTACAAGGTAAGTAGAGACAATTATAAAGTCAAAATTATTGTACATAATAAGGTCCGTATTGATATGTCGGCAAGTGAAATGCTGAGTGCCGAAAAGCCAAAAAAACAAAAAAAGACCAAAAACACAGGAGAAGAGCAAACCTCAAAAATCACTCTTCTTCTTAAAACTTCTTTTTACTGGGGGGCAAGCCCCCCTGAATCCTCCATGTGGAGGGCAAGCCCCCCTGCATCCTCCATGTGGAGAGCAAGCCCCCCACATCCCATAACCTTATGTATATACAAACTCCAAGATCTCCATATCACAGAGGAAACGGAATATTGAGAGAAATGGCAATGCAAATTTGATGTTTCGGCCATTCAGTCTCTGTGTTTCAGGACTTGCCCTAGCGAGTCTCGACACTTTAAATGGTTACCATATAGTATTCTAACATAGTTAATTAATACGCAGCACATTATTAAGCAGTCCAATTAAATAGAACTGATACCATACCTATGAAGAGACTCTGATTACATGATTTTTCATCACAGCAGCATGACACATAAATACAATTAAATCAGGTGTAACATACCTATGAGCAGTTTGTGCTGGTATGGTCATTATATTAGTATTGTTCAAGAGGTAGTACTTTGTATTGTACTAGTCACAAGTTGGTTAGTGATAGTTATTAACATGTTTGCATTATTACTGTCATATCCAGCCCATGAACCTTTACAGAAGAGTATCATGAACTCTTGTGGCCATAAATATGTTTTTCTGTGTCGACATCAGCATCGGAATATACTTTATGCACAACTGCACACCCATGGTGTGCCAATTAAGTAAGAACTCTGTCAAACTTGATCAGCACAAGCTCTTTAAGACTTGAGTTTACTAGTTATGAGCAATTTGAGCAGAGTGCGAGGCATTGTATGCCTTCGGTAATTTGGTAATTTGTTACACTGCTGTTCTTTTTCCACATAAACTATATAGTTGAGAGTATCATAAACTACATTGTGCAATTATAAAAACTATAAAAAAACTTGTACTCTTTTATTAGGATCTGAGTGGGAAACCCAGCTTAAGATCACTAACAAACGTCTACTGGCAGAAATATGTCGGAATTGGGATGAGTACAAAAAATAGCATCTGCTAGGGAAAATAACTTACAAGAACAGAGCACATTAAATTTTAAAATCCATGTTGAAGCATTTAATTTAGCAGTTATGTTTGCAAATACCTCCCTTGACCCTAAAGATTCCCAAGCAAATTATATATATCAAGCCATTCTTTTTTGCAATTAACTGGTATACACTAGTAGAAACTCTTCTGCAGTCTCATAAACATATTTTATTATTCATAGATTCAAAGATCTGTAGACTGTTACTAGGCTAATGACCCTGGGGGCCTTTCTAAGTCGGGCCAAGTTTTCACAAAAAAATAATGATGTCCTGTACCCAAATAGGACATTGAGGGCCAGGCATTTATAAGCTTCCTCTGTCCATAAGGGACATGGGTACCAGGCCCAGTGTAAATTTCCTATTCCCCATCCATTGGTCTAGGTTGCACTTAAACTGGGTAATAGACAAACTCAGCTTCACATGGATGGGAAGCCTGTTCGATAGGATGGCAGTCTTTTGGGACACATATCTGTCTCTCCAGCATGTTCTGTTTAGGTCACAGACAAATTCAGGTCTCTAGACATTGTATTTCTGGTACTCTTTCACTTACGAATATGCAGGAGATAAGTGTGGGGTATGCAGATGCCTTGTAAGCCAGGCATATATCACCCCTCAGCAATCACTGACAGACTGAGTAGAGGAAAGGGGCTTTAAGGCACTCTGCATAAGGCTGGTTTGTTACCTCTTGTATTCATTTTACAGGGAACCTCTGAGGTTGCTTTAGTTGCTGCATATGCCTGGTCAGGTACATAGCAAAGGGAACACTGTACTCTATGATTGGTCTGATAAGGGTGGAGTACAGTGGGATAATGACCCCTTTGGACCTAGATGCCATGCCCTTGCTTATAAGTTGTGCAGCATAAAAGATTTCCTCACCACTATGGCCACGTGATGGTCGAAGATAAGGCTACTGTCAATGTGTGTACCCAAATATCTGGCCACTGGGTTGACTCTTAGGGGCTTATTATCAACATAGTAATTAGCTGGGATTGCTGACTTCCCAAAGGGTACAATTATGCATGTCTTAGCATTCAGTTTAAAACCATGGCTTTGGCATAATTTGTTAGTCAGAGATAACCCTTGAAGAATGATAGTGTCTGCAGGGGAGTCAATAATAACCCCCAGCTTGCAATCATCTGCAAACTTAGTCAGTCATAAACCTTCAGTATTTGCTTCCATTTCACAGAAATAGATTCCAAAAAGGAGCAGACCCAGTAAAGAACCCTGGGAGACTGTGCTAGTGAATGGCCTCCAGGTAGAGGTGGCCTCCCCCTTTTTTACCTCTGGGTCCTATCAGTGAGCCAATTGGCTATACAGTGGGTGAAAAAAGGGTTAATAACTAAATTAGTGAGCTTGTCTATAATGTGTGAGTGGAGTATTGTATCAAAAGCCTTGGTGAGGTCGAGGTAAGCTGTGTGCACAGTCTTGCCTTCATTCAGTGCTTTACTGACCCTCTCAAAAAAGTCCACCAGATTTAATAGGCATGACCTTCCTTTAGCAAAGCCAAACTGTGATGGGTCTAGTGTTTCCAGGTTAACTATGTCCTCATTTATCATGTCCATGATGATTCTTTCCATGCCCTTTCATATGAGGCTGGTAAGACATATAGGCCTGTAGTTACCTAAATCAGTGGTTGAACCTCCTTTGTGCAGGGAAATGACTGTAGCCATCTTCCATTCCTTGGACACAATGCCCAACTGAAGGGTCCAGTTGAAAAGTGATTCAAGTGGACCAGAGAAGAAGTTTCATGCTATTTATTAAACATCCCAAGATGTTATCAGGGCCCATTGATGCAGTGTGTTGGCCTTGGAAAGTGCATTGATGACTTGTTCCCTAGTAATGGTTGGGGGGATTGTGTTATGTGGTATTTCCACTGGACTATTGGAGGAGGAGGGGGGAGAAATTTCAGCTGAACCTGTCAGCCAAAAGGTTGGCAATGGCCTTTGGCTCAGTGTGGGTGATGCCATTTACAATAAGTTCTGTGCATTGTTGTGTATTTCCTCTGAGGTTACGGACATAGCTGTAGAAATCTTTGTGGGTGTCCTGAGAAGCTATTTTTTCTTTAAATTTGGCCTTTAATGTATTAATTAACCCTCTTAGCTGCCTGTTTAGATTGGTCAGTGGGCTTTTAGTATGTATGGTTTTGTTCCTCCTATGCTTGGCCAAGATTTTTTTTTTCTTTTGTTGTTTAACTGATTGATACTGTGATTCCACCAGGGTGGCTTGACTTTTGAGTTTGTATTATTACTAATAAGGCTGTGCACAGATTGGTCTACACAGCTATCAATATGGCTGTACAGAGATTTCATGAAGAGCTCAGTGTATGCTATAGAGTTTACTGGGTTTGACGGTACTTTGAATTTAGCCAAGGTATTTCTTAGTAGACAGAACTTAACCTTGGAATAGTTCCTAAAGGTTTTTGGTTTTACTGGATCCCCAGATTTAATTTTTATTTCAAGTAATACTGCCTTATGGTCAGATCTGACAAGTGAAGATATTACATTGGGTGAGGGAAATCAGCATCCCATGTTCTTGAGTACAAGGTCAAGAATGTTTGTACCCCTGGTAGGAGAATAGACCAACCGTTCCTGGATGTTAGGAATCGGTAGGCTTGTGCATTAGAAGTGGTGTAGGATTCTTAATCTATAGAGGGTAATTGAGATCTCCCATGAATATCTTATTGGGTTGAAAGAGTGAGGGACTCTAGTACATTGCGATAGGTAGTATGGGTTTCCTGGGACATGGAAGGGGACCTGTAGGTTGCAAGGATATGGTATGACACCATGTTTGTGGTGAGCTGCATGTGTATGAGTTTCTGTGGCTCATACACTTTAATTAAATTGGATGTGAGGTTAGTTTTAATATAGATTAATACACCTCCACCTTTAATTACCTCCTGTGCAGTAGTTGGTCTAAAGGTGTGAAAAACATTATAATCTTGCACTGCTGGGTTACTCTTAGTGACTTTAAACCATGTCTCTATTATTACACAGATGTCTACAGTGTGCAGGGAGATGAAGGCATGCATGTAGTGGTGTTTATTGTTAAGACTTCTAGCATTGAGCAGTACCACCTTCAGATATTCCTTCATAGGTTCAGTTAAGTCAGTAGGTTTATCGGTCTGGCATTGCCTAAAAAGGTACTATGGGGTGGAAAAGGTCTTTGCCAATATCCAAAAGCCTAGAGAGGATAAGTGCAGACAACCCCTGGCAAAGCAGCGTGGTCCATCAAACATGTCCTTCCAGGCCATCAAATATCATACCTCCATGGACTGACACCAGAAACTAAGCCAATTGTTAAAATCAATCATTCTGTGTTGGTAATGTGACATCATCCTTGGAGAAGGTAATATACTGCTCAGTGCTAGGTTCATACCTGCCTGACACACATAATCAGCGAGCTCGATCATGTAGTCAAGGGAGGTAATGTCTCAGGTCATTAACACCCACATGGAGTATGGCACAGTCATACTGGTACCTGTCGTTCACTGATCTGAGTGCCTGTGTGACTTGACAGATTCTAGCCTTGGAAAGGCAGTTAACCATGACTCTCTCCTTACTCATTGTGGTGAGACACATCGGTGTGCCTCACTATAGAATCACTATTGACCATAAAATTTGGCTTTGTGCTGGTTAAGGTATAGCAGTGGAGGCATTGGATACAATGTTGCTATATGTAGCCACTGGTGGTGTTTTAATGGAGTGTTTATGTGATGGCTAAGAACCCTTGCTTTGATTGTAATGTGTCTTAGTGTTTTAGGAAGGCTACCTCTAAGTGCATCAGCATAACTAGTTTTAAGCGTAGGGTCTTTACCCTGCCCAGCAGGCATGGTACAAGTGTCACTGACAACCTCTATAGGATTAGTTTTGGTTGCATGAGAGAGATTTGCCTCCAGTGTTAAAGTGTATTTACACCTCTCGCATACTGTATCTGTTTTATTATTTGATATCTTCATATGAATTCTAGGTCAATGTGAATCTTGGCTGTAGATGATTGTCACTGTTGAAGTTACACTTTCACCCCATGAGTAAAATAGGAAAAGGGGTTGTGGACAGATGAATTGATTTTATTGTGCAAAATCTCATTTTGCATGACTTCCAGGTAAAACTGCAGTGAATAATTTGTCTTGTGCGTCAGAGAACTATGATACCTTTCAAAACTAGCTCTTGAGCCTGGCATCTTTACCTGCAGGACTTCACAGTGCACAACACTGCTTAAATTCCATGGGTAACAGGTGTGTAGCATGTTTTTGCATCTACACACATGCACGGCACATTCTAGGTATAAGTATGATACTGATTCAGCTGCTCATAGGGAGACAATTTTAACAATGCTGTGTACAGTAAAGCACACCCCTATGCGATCTCAAAGGTTGTTCCATGTTAAGTAATAATAATAATATAAATAGCTCTTTAATTCAAAATCACTTGTCTGCATACGACTAATAAAAATATTGTCATTGCTGCTACACTGTAACATTTGTTACCATTGCTTGCCCACCATATCACACTCCTTTCATTTAGGATTACAACCAACAAAATATGCAGGTTTTTTATCATGAATGTTTCCACTACTGTGTTTATACTGTTCTTAAGTATGCCTTAAGGGTAGTAATACATTACATTTATCAGCTGTCAGAAGACGATAGTCTATGTAGTCTGCCTTTTTAATTTAAGAATCTACCTCCCCTGCCTCCTCTCCTTTTCCTCTTCTACTTTCTCTGACTCATAGCCATCCAGAATGCCTCTTTATGTTTCATCTCTGGCACTGATTTTGGGAGGCAATTCCATGAATTTGCAACTTCCTCCGTGAAGAAATATTTCTGCAGTTCCCAGGAGTTGAATGTCTGCTTGCTTTAATAGAAGAAATAATTGTAAATTATGCAGTTCCATCACAATGTAGGAATCTCTTAAAGAAAATATAGGTTGTCAGATCTAGAAAAAGAATTAATACAGCTGCAGGGGATGAAAAGTAATGAAAAAACAGAGGAAGATCAGAACAGACCCAGACAAATCTGCACTTGATAGAGCATATGGTTCAAGTAAAGCATTCACCCCCCCCCCTTAAGAAGTAAAGGAAACAGAAAAGACAGGTGAATATGAAGCTGTCAGGAGATCATCTGTACAGCTGTCTTTGTTGCTCTTCTGTCTGCCTGTCTGTCTGTCTGTCTGCCCCCCTCGCTCTGTCTTTATTCAGATTACCACTTTTGTTTCCTTGCCCCTTTCCACCTGGTCATTGACATAGCAGTCCCTTCTGTTGTCTAGCCCTATTTGAACAGCTTTTCACTGTCAAATTGCTCATGCCTTTTATTTTTTCCACATGCAGTAATAAAGAAAACACAACAGTGAGGTCATGGTGGCAGAGGGCACACATGTAACCCAATACAGCACTGTATATTCCTTATTGGCAGTAACAGGTGCCGAGCTGGATATTTGTCATCCTGACCTGAGACTGTAAAGAATGGCTTAGCTGGACTAACATTACTTCTGTGGGTAATGAATACAAAACAACTTCTATGATTTCCCACAATGATTTTCCAAATACAAAGGATTAAACACCTGTTATTTGTAATACCCAGGACATCCCTGCATCTTTCCTGACCTTACAAGATGGCAGCTTAGGTCAACACAAGTACCACACTGAAGAAATAAAACAAACATATCCTGTGCAGGCTATTCTGAGGTATATTTTAAGGCAGACCTCTCAGCTGTCCCTGTTTTGAAGGAACATTCCTATTTTCAGGCCTGCTTTATCCCTGCACAGGATGTCCCTATTTTTGGAGGTATGTCCATATTTTCTGGATTGATTTACCTCTTCACACAATTTTCTGAGCCCCCTTCATCGCATGAGATTTTTGAAGTTATCTAGTGCACAGAAAGGGATGAGCAGCGTCCTGGTGGCACCAATAATTTATAGAAATTATTGCACTTTCTCTTTCATAATGTAATTATATTTTCCATCAGTTTTGTCGCTGTTTTTTTAAACGTGTTTCTGAATAGTATCCCACATTCTTACCTTTCCTAGAAAGAGTTATACCTTCTGGTTGGTATTCAAATTTTATGTTAATTAGATGTGCAGATTTTTAGCTGCTTGTTCCTATTTTTAAAGGGCCTCATTTTCAATGTCGGCAGGTTGAGGGTATGTTTTAAGGGAAGGGCATGTAAACCACCATCACTGGCTTGGAAGGAAGCTAAGATGCATGAGGCATACTCATAGACAATCCTTTAAATTATTTAAAATTGCTGCACCAGATAAGGAAAGCATTTATACTAAACATACTACCACACCAGAACTGCTCTTTAACAGGGTAACCCCCACTGGGCACAAATACTCCTTTTTGTAGGCCATTCAGAAGCACAGGCAGATTCAACGCCTTGCTCAGAGTTACACAGCAGGCAAACAGAGGTAGGAAGACTCACACCTCCATCCTTGATTACAGAACACCACTCGTTAACAGTTCAAGGTTTTAATCCATTCTATTAACTGCCAGACAGTGCTTTTCTATAAATAACGCTATTGCATATTCATATATCATGAAAGTGTAAAAGGTATTGGTGTGCAATAGCTACGAGCACATCTAGTGTGACAGAAATCCATAAATAAAATTACATATCACCTATATTACCCATGTACTTATTAACATTTTGCAGTGAATGCATGCTTAGGGCAACTGCACAACAAATGACAACAAGAACAATGGCAGTAACAGGCAAGATGAAGCTTTGTGTTACGCACGGACAAAGTGTGTGTATAAAGGGGATACAAGTAGTCATGTTTAACAAAGAGACCTCCTTTGGAAATGTTTTCACCGTAACCCCCATTGTGCTGCAGGGACACAAACAATTGACATTAATTAGCATTTAGCATGATTTTCAAATAAAAGTTATATATAATTTTTTTATCAGGCAATGCTATCATAATTACAATTTATACCAAGAGCAAACACTAACAGAAATTAGCATGCCCTGAATTTATGAGTATTAGGAAAATGGATTTATCTGTCAACAGACTTCTTAATAGGTATACAGTGAATCTGTGTGTAATAAGTCTTGGGAAAAAGGAACAGCATTAAAGGCTGCATCAAAGGAATCATGTATAATCAATACCCACTGAAACAGGAGAAAATGTGAATAAAATAAATCAATATCGTATGTTACTTCAATACCACTTTGAATAAAGATAATCCTGAGTGAATTTCTACTGCTTAAAAAAAAAAAAAAAGCAATTATTTCATAAAGCACATGGACAGCTGCTTGAATACTTGTCAGTAAAGTAGATGAAATTTATATTTTAAAGGACATTAGCTTTTGGGACATAAGCTGTCTTTAGAAATAACTACACAGTATAACAAATGGACTACACAACATATCTACCCTTTGCGAAATAATTAATGACAGCGATATTGTATGGAAGTGGGAGAAAACTAAGTCAGAGCATCCTCAAGTGAAGGCTTTGTATAAACGTTATGTTTCAGAACACAGCGAGACTCCCCATTCATGCCAAATCGATGCGCTCAAGTGAGGGTGAAACACATTAACAGCTAGTGCAATCTGTCTTATTGCTTACAGCACATTATTAAATATTAGTGTGTTATTCTGCCTCTTTATTCTCTGGGAAAATTTGCATGTTGCCCATGTTGCCTTAATAAAGAGAGGTTTTCAAATATTTTTAAATACATATTTCCCTGTTTTACCAATATCTCTCTGGTTGGATTCTATAGGCATCTGCTGGTGGACTTTTTTGCTTTTCCTTCTGGGAGCAGGAAGGAAGCTAGGCCCACTGCATAGACATCTTCAATACAGCCTAGCTGGTAGTTGCATAAAAGAGAGATGATTGTCAAAGTCATGGACCTGCCAAGCAGTGGGTAACACTGTTGAAGCATGTACCATGCATTCTGTTACCATAGATCTGCCACTACAAGGAGTCCCCTGGTTGCTCTGGGATGGGTTTATGATTTAAATAACCAACAGCCATGGATGATAGCCATACAGTCTCTGATTCTTGGTCCCTGCATTCAAGCTAGAAGAATAAATTATTGTAAAGGCATCCTGAAAAACTATTAACAGCCATTTGTCAGTTGAGCAGGAAGCACAAGGTTGCCAGTAGAAACCAGTAACTCATTTAGATCATTGGGACCTACACCATGTAAGACTAGGTAAGTTAGAACCAAAATGTGCACTTTATCTGTGAGACCATAACAACTCAGCGCAGACATTAAAGCACTGGTACAATATGATTTATTTTTGCTGTTCTGGTCAGCAGCCTAGCTGCAGACATCTGTACTAGTTAGAGGCTCTAAAGCAGAGTCTAAGACAGGGAGAACTGAGTATATGGATCACAGTAGAAAGGTCCACTGATGGTAGTAAGCATGCCTTCTGGGAGATATTCCTCAGATAGTCACAAAACATTGCAACAACTGCAGTCACTTGGTCCTTTAGTGATAACTATTCATTTACGATTATCCTGAGATTTTACATTTTTAGACACAATTCCCAGCCTATTTCCACTATATAGAACAACTGGCATCATATATGGAAATGCAGATAGCCTAAAGATATACAGATAACCAAGGCCTCACTCTCCATGGAGTTGATTCAAACAGCTTACATTCAACCAAGTTGTGATGGACTTAGAACTTTCAGGTGAATCAGGAGCTGGCATTTGTTCCTCAGAGGGAAAAAAAGTAAACCTGTGTGTCATTATTGTAGATGTTGTACCCCTTACCTTTCCTTTAAATTACATGTCCTAGTGGAAGCATGGACACTTCAGGCAGCAGTGAGTACAATGCAGAGCCTTATGTGACTCCAAAGAGCAGAACAGTAGCATGTAAATTCAAAATCAGTCCTATGAAGTCTGGGTTTTCAAAACTAATTGAATCTGAAAAGATGCTTCCTGTTACCTTGTGTTGTGGGTTCTTTCAGTGGTGCAAAGCCTTTCGCAGTCACAGGGAGTGCAAAGGACTTTCCAAGGAATGTGTGACTTTTTTGTACTGGTTTTCATAGGCCTAATCTTTGAATTTACATATTATCACGAGGTAACAGCTAGACAAAAAAAAAATCCCATGAATCATCCCCTGTGAGTATGTCAAGAGACAGAAGGAAAAACAGTCAAGGATTATGAAGAAAGTCTGCAGTACGAACCTAGATGTTCTAAAAGATGCCATGGTCCACAGAACTGCATGCAACTAACAAACCAAGAAAGGGTCAGACTGAATAGCAGGTTTTGTCAATCATCATAAGGAGGCCAAAAAATACCCCGCTAAGGGAATTTTATGTGCTTTGCTGAATCCTGCATACTCCGTGAAGAATATATCACAAAATCTTAAGGAATTATACTAGCTGTATACATAAACCACTTTTTGATGTCTTCCTATGCAAGTCACATTAGAGAATGGTTATTAATTTTCCATATAGCAAGGACTTGAAGATTGTTTCTTGGAAAGATGAAAATCAAAGCCTCGTTTAGCACTGATGGAAAAGTTCAGGAGTCAGGACCTCAGTGAAAGCTTTACAGTCTGTAGAACAAGTACATCAATGGCATCCAGAAACAGTAATACTAACTAGCTGGGCTGCAGTCAGGGTCCACAAATTGTAGAACACAGGCTGGAGATCAAATTCAATGATTTCTAAGTAGCCATTGTACATTAAATTCACTCTAAGAAGGAGACAGACTCACTGCCCAAATGCATGTTTCCCATTTGACTACATCAACATTCCAATGTTGAAAAAGCTTTCAAGTTGACAAGAGAACCTGGAATGCAAATTCAGTGAACAGCCCAAAAAAGGTGCATCCTGAAGTTGAATTGTTAGTGGTCACACCAAGAGATAAGTAGCCAGACCAACTAAAAGTTTTTTTTTTTTTTTTTGGGCAGCAAGGAAGCAGACAATATTTGTGTGAGATCTATATAATACCAAGGTTGAGAAATATGCCTTTTCCAAAGTTGTGCAGACTTGGAATTGATAAGTTTAATCAGTGGTTTGTCCCCATGAAGGGGTGATTATTAGTCCAAGAGGTAGCCTAAGGTGGACTTTCACTCTGAAGTATAGTGGGTGATGGTCAGACCAGGTGCTAGGTTAAGGTAGAATAGCTTGTTTAAACCATGGTTTATTAAGTTAAAACAAGAGATGAGTGGTTCATCAGATCGAAGCTCTGACAAGGGTGAAAGCACTCATCTCTTGTTTTAACTTAATAAATCATGATTTAAACAAGCAATTTTAGCTTAAATCATTTTTTCTTATTTTTAATAACAATGCAAAGCGAGCTTTGATATGAATCTTAATATGTGGCCACAGCCCATTTTAGTAATTTATATTCCAACATCTAGAGCAGTCATTCCAGTACAGCAAGTTTTCTGTTTTTGTTTTTTGTTTATATATAAATGTATATAACTCCACACAATGCATGTAATGAGGTTAAAATAAAAAAAGTGTTTTTTTCAGGGAAGAAACCCCCACACCACCCACATGGGGAGACCCCACTAATTAAATATGCCAACTCCAAGACTGCACAACTAGGGAAAAGGCATATTTCTAAACTCATTATTACAGTAAAGTAATGTCTCGGCTTTTCCCGCTTAGTGATCACCACAGCGGAACTCCGGTCCGCTAATGATTGGCAGTACCAGCATCCTTGTTGCTCAATTTATATCAGCAAAAAAGCTGTCAAGTAACTGTCATTTTAACCAAACTAAAGTCTCTTATATATTCATATAAACTAGCATGAACTGGTCTTTTTTTTTGTCCTTGACTCTACGGCATAAGTGGAATGTTTGTCTGTACTTTAGAAGCACAGAACTTCACACACACACACACACACACACACACACACACACACACACACACACACACACAGACACACTACATAAAAGTGTTTAACAACTTTCAGATGAAGATAGAGCACACTTTTAGTAATAGGTTAACTAAAGGCCAACAGTCACAACTCATTTGTATAATCAAGTGGTGATAGAACGTACCTTAAGCAATACATAATTGCATAAACTGGCTTCATGTGCATTTATGTTTATTTCTCACAACTAGGCACTGAACTAAAGCCTTTATTTCTAATTCATCTTGTATGAATATGCCTCAACAGTGGCCAATTGCACTGTGTAAGGAAAACACCAGTATATCCAGCCTAAAACAACTGACTTAGCATTACTGAATAATGTTCAGAAGCACACATCTGGGTTTTGTAGATATATATATATATATATATATATATATATATATATATATATATATATATATATACATGTGTGTGTGTGTGTGTGTGTGTGTGTGTGTGTGTGTGTGTGTGTGTGTGTGTGTGTGTCTTTAATACATAGAAGCATGCAGGAAAGCATTTATTCATCTTTTACATGCTATTTTGGCCTGGTACGTGTGGCACATAGTGCAAGTAGCTCGGGTAAATATGCATATGAAGTATATGACTTAGCCATCTTCAAAAGTTATGTTTACATACAGCAGGTAAAACATGTATGATTTGTAGCACATGTGCTTATGCAGGGCAGGTTAAGCATCGTCTACAAACAATTATGTGTGTTTTTTTGCAATAACAACTAAAAATGAAGCACATGCATCTTAGTGACAATTATTAAATTATCATAACTCTAAAACAGCTCTCCCCATTTCACCCCAGAAAAGTATCACTATTGAGTAGTAAAAATCACCTGAATAACAACTGAATAAAATTAAAAAAAAAATCCTTATCATAGATAGACTGATGTCAAGGTGGTCTAGTCAACCACTAGTATATTAAATGGACCACTTTAGAGAAGAAAGGTCTTTTTGGGCCCAGGATTAGATATGGCGTCTCGTTATGTGCCATCCGTTCATTAGACCAACCCCCTGTTCCTGGATTAATATACATCTGTGCAAGACATGTTGTCTTTTCATGCTTTCCTTATGACCCACTTTGCCCCTGTGCATCTTATCTACATATGATAAACTTTATTTTTGTCTTCTTTTCCTTAAAAAAATTCATTAAAAAAAATCACACATTTTAATTGCATTGCTCTCGTACCCAGTCCCTAATGTTTTGTTTTTTCTCTCCAACTGGTTTTTGTACATATAGTCTGGCATCGTCTTTCTTTTCAAGTCCCCTCTTAAAATGGCCTTTGTGCATCAGAGCCAGCCTGGTTTACAAAATGAGACTAAAGCATGCAAATAACTATTTGTAGTTTTGCTCAGTTCTTCTGACCCTTTTCAGCGCATACAGGAACTATTACTCTGCTTTATTTGTCTTACCTGAATATCCTGGCAGTGTGAAGGATCTGCTATGTTTACTACCTAAAATATTGTCCTGCAACAGCAGCAGACGCTAGGACAATCCGCTGATGTGCAGATGAAATCTGTGGAGCTGTTGATATTGATTCAATCTGCAGATGAGTACTTAAACCACCTAGTAGAAAGTATAAATTCGGGGAGATTGATCTACATGATGGTCCCATAGAAAACACTGTAGTGCCCCCGACAAGCTGTAGGACAGTGTGCTCTTGACAGTTCAGTGGACATTGATGCTTTGAAGATAGGACAGCATCTGGCTCTGTTGTAAGCTCATTGTTTTACAGATCCAGAGTTCAAGCCTGACTTTCAGTCACTATCAATGTGGAGTTTTGCTTGTTCTCCTTCTATCTATGTGGATTTTCTCCAGGTGTTCTGATTTCCATCAATCACATTATGGTTGGGTGGCTACTCTAAATTGTCCATGTTATGTTCACTCTTGCTCTTGTAGTTCAGGTAGTGACAAAAGAATATGGGATAGTGCAGTTCACTTTCCTGCTTAACAACAATAAAAAGAATGAACTTTAGCTTGACAAGTCTGATCTGTAAAGCCATGGACTGTATTATTATGGACCTCATAAACAAGGATTTAGGCAATCTCCAAGCATTTGACCTCACCCACTTTAGATTCCTCAAGGGCAGATCTTGCCTGTTAAACCTGGTTGACTTTTTTGAGACTCTCACCAAGGCCCTGGATGAGGGAAAGTCAGTACATACAGCTTACCTTGACTTGGCCAAAACCTTTGACACAATCCTCCACTCGGGCATCATCAAAAAGCTAACACAACTTGGCGTAAATCCCTATCTCATCAGGTTGGTGGTCAACTAGCTCAGCAATAAGACCCACAAGATCAAAATAGGTGCCTCCAACAGCAGACCTGCCATTAGCGGTGTTCCCCAGAGATCTGTCCTGGGACTCCTACTGTTTGGCATCTATTTTTCAGATGTCCAGGCAAAGAAAAAAGGCCTGTGGCTGACCAACTTGT
Organism: Protopterus annectens; assembly: GCF_019279795.1. Taxonomy (NCBI): domain Eukaryota; kingdom Metazoa; phylum Chordata; order Ceratodontiformes; family Protopteridae; genus Protopterus; species Protopterus annectens. The sequence goes on along the minus strand of NC_056747.1, from coordinate 1,267,515,078 downwards.
GGACAACTGTAAGTTGGGTGCTGTCAGTGACTCCCCAAATTATGTTAACATACTGCAAACAGGTCTCACAGCAACAAATGACTGGTCCATAAATCATAGCCTTAAGTTAAACAAAAAAAATGTATTATTATACCATTCAGCAAAAACACAGCCCCTACTGATTACCACATCAACGGCATCCCTTAAAGCACACTAGCTGTGGTGAGAGACCTGGGTATACAGCTTGACAACAATCTCACTGTCAACCATCAGGTAGCGACAGTGGTCGGAAAAGCCTTTTACTTGGGTCATCTCGTAAGTAAAGGGATTGCATCCAGAAAAAAAGAGGTTATTGCCTCACTGAACTCCTCCCTCATTAGGCCAATAATTGAGTACAACCCCCTGTTTGGTATGTACCACTCCAAACACCTGCACCAGCTGGAAAGGCCACAGAAATACCTCACAAAAAAAATCCATGAGCTCTAACACCTGTCCTATGTGGACAGGCTCAAATCACTATCATTCTACTTGGTATCGTACAGATTGTTCAGAGGTGATCTGTGTCACCTGCAAGACAATCTCAGACCCTGCCCTACTAGAGATGCTCCATATCCGTAAGTCTAACTCCTCGCGCACTACCTGCTCGATAGGCCTGAATCTAATATGCAACATTAACAAAACCTGCTGGAGAGACAGGTTTGTCTCCAAGAGGCTGCCCTACCTCTGGAATAGACTCCCCATACACGTCAAACAGAGTACATTCCTGACCCTCAACCTTGATGAGTGGATGGGAAACTTCCTATGATGGAAAAACAAGTTATGGCAATTACCTCAACTTAGTTATTATGCTTCATTATACAATGACCCCCTATTAATATTCAAAAAGATGCACGCTGATTGGTCAGCATGCACGTTGTAAATCAGAGTTATAGTAATGGAAAAAGGTCCGGTCGCCCGGACTTTTTCCTTTTTTGCAGCAACGGAGAATGCAAGATCTCCATTTCTTCACACTATCTCATTTAACATAGCAATACAGCATTAAAAAAAAGCAACAGACATTCTCCGTTGCTTTTTTTAATGCTGTGTCGCTATGTTAAACTCATTTAACATAGCGAGACAGTTTGTAAAAAGCAACATAGATCTTGCTTTCTCTGTTGCTTTTTACAAACTGTTTCGCTATGTTAAATGGGTTTAACATAGCGAGACAGCTTAAAAAAAATGCAACGGCTCCGTGTTAAACCCATTTAATATAGCAAAACAGTTTTTAAAAAGCAACGGATATCTTGCTTTCTCTGTTGCTTTTGCCCACAGCTCTGATGTACTGCATAGGCATACGCATGGGCAGTACATCAGAACTGCCGCAGAATACCAGACAGCTGCGGAAGGGCAGCAAGGAGGCATTATACAATGCCATTATTTAAGAAAATTAATAATTTTTTTTCTTAAATAATGTCATTTTATAATAGCAATAACCCACTTCTGGGTGTGGGTAATGCTGGATTTACCCACGGTTGGCTTTGTTAGGTCGCTTCGCCCTCGTGACCAAACCATGCCAACCATGGGAAAATTCAGCATTACCTACACCCAGGCGTGGGTTATTGCTATATTATACAAAGGACCCCCATTAATATTCATGTAACATAGCTAGACAGCATTAAAAAAAGCAAAAGACATTCTCCGTTGCATTTTTTAATGCTGTCTCGCTATGTTAAACAAGTTTAACATAGCGAGACAGTTTGTAAAAAACAACGTAGATCTTTCTTTCTCCATTGCTTTTTACAAACTGTTCCACTATGTTAAATGGGTTTAACATAGCGAGACAGCTTTAAAAAAAACAACTGCTCCGTTGCTTTTTTTAAAGCTGTCTCGCTATGTTAAACCCATTTAACAGAGCAAAACAGTTTATTTTAACAAACTGTTTCGCTATGTTAAATGGGTTTAACATAGTGAGACAGCTTTAAAAAAAGCAAAGGCTGCTTCTTTTAAAGCTGTCTCGCTATGTTAAACTCATTTAACATAGCGAAACAGTTTGTAAAAAGCAACGGAGATCTTGCTTTCTCCATTGCTTTTGCCCACAGCTCTGATGTACTGGCATACGCATGGGCAGTACATCAGTACTGCCGCAGAATACCAGACAGCTGCGGAAGGGCAGCAAGGAGCCATTATACAATGCCATTATTTAAGAAAATTAATTATTTTTTTTCTTAAATAATGTCATTTTATAATAGCAATAACCCACTTCTGGGTGTGAGTAATGCTGGATTTACCCACGGTTGGCTTTGTTTGGTCACTCATGAACAAACCACACCAACCATGGGTAAATCCAGCATTACCCACACCCAAGCATGGGTTATAGCTATATTACCTGCTGATGGTTTCTGTTGTCTTCCTGATGAAGTAACCATATTCTTATCCTTCGCAAAAGTGCCACATATCAGTGACGGCAGCCACTGTTCATTAACCTTCCATGGAACATTTTTAAATTACCCTTAACTACAGAAGTCTTGGGCCGATAAAGCTTAGTCAATACATTTTGCAGACGTCATCACAGCACAGGTCAGCACTGACCTCACCAGGTATATATGCGTATCATTTGCATAACTGCAAACTCCATGCTGCACTTTATTAGTATTTTACCAGGTGTCAGAAGGTACATAGAAAGCATGCACACTGCATCCTACCAGGCAGGTAGTGCTGGGAGCCACACGAACTACCTACAATAAACCCCTGCTATGATTTAGGCATTTCCTAAATTCCTATGTGATCTGATGAATAATACAGACAAGAGATGCAAATGGAGAACAGGAAGGAAACTATGTCATCTAGCTCCATATACGACAAAACTGACAAATGCATTGAAGAAGACAGCTCCTGAAATGTAACAAAGCTGGTATTACTTAGGATAAAGGTTAGCTAAAAATCAAAGACCATTTTAAATGAGACCCATAATGCATGCAGAATCCTCATTAAAGAGCAGAGCAAATAATTTAACAACCCCTGTCCTCTGGGCCATGTGCGGCCCCTTTTTAGCCTTGTGCTTGAGTTACAGGCTGCCCCTTTTCAGCAACCTGGCAAGACAAAAAAATCCTATCTGAACAGGAAGGAATAGCCAACCGGTAAACCCTACGTGAACTATCTAGTCTCTCCTTACTCAGCCTCACAGTCTTTTCAGCCTTGTGCTTGAGTTACAGGCTGCCCCTTTTCAGCAACCTAGCAAGGCAAAGAAATCCTATCTGAACAGGAGGGAATATCCTACGTGTAAACCCTACGTGAACTACCTAGTCTCTCCTTCCTCAGCCTCACAGTCTTTTCAGCCTTGTGCTTGAGTTACAGGCTGCCCCTTTTCAGCAACCTAGCAAGGCAAAGAAATCCTATCTGAACAGGAGGGAATATCCAACCAGTAAACCCTACGTGAACTACCTAGTCTCTCCTTGCTCAGCCTCACAGTGTAGGTGACAACCTACAGTTATTTTAGCTTTTCCGCCTTGTGCTTGAGTTACAGGCTGCCCCTTTTCAGCAACCTAGCAAGGCAAAGAAATCCTATCTGAACAGGAGGGAATATCCAACCAGTAAACCCTACGTGAACTACCTAGTCTCTCCTTGCTTAGCCTCACTGTGTAGGTGACAACCTACAGTTATTTTAGCTTTTCAGTCTTGTGCCTGACTTACAGGATGACCCTTTTCAGCAACCTAGCAAGGCAAAGAAATCCTATCTGAACAGGGCGGAATATCCAACCGGTAAACCCTACTTGAACTACATAGTCTCTCCTTGCTCAGCCAGCCTCACAGTGTAGGTGACAACCTACAGTTATTTTTCCTTTTAAGCCTTGTGCTTGAGTTACAGGCTGCCCCTTTTCAGCAACCTACCAAGGCAAAGAAATCCTATCTGAACAGGAGAGAATATCCATCCGGTAAACCCTACAGGAACGGCCTTGTCTCTCCTTGCTCAGCCTCACAGCCTTTTCAGCCTTGTGCTTGAGTTACAGGCTTCCCCATTTCAGCAACCTAGCAAGGCAAAGAAATCCTATCTGAACAGGAGGGACTATCCGAACTACCTAGTCTCTCCTTGCTCAGCCTCACAGTGTAGGTGACAACCTTCAGTTATTTAAGCTTTTCAGCCTTGTGCTTGAGTTACAGGCTGCCCCTTTTCAGCAACCTAGCAAGGCAAAGAAATCCTATCTGAACAGGAGGGAATATCCAACGGGTAAACCCTACCTGAACTATATAGTCTCCCCTTGCTCAGCCTCACAGTGTAGGTGACAACCTACAGTTATTTTAGCTTTTCAGCCTTGTGCTTGAGTTACAGGCTGTCCCTTTTCAGCAACCTAGCAAGGCAAAGAAATTCTATCTGAACAGGAGGGAAAATCCAACCGGTAAACCCTACGTGAACTACCTAGTCTCTCCTTGCTCAGCCTCACAGTCTTTTCAGCCTTTTGCTTCAGTTACAGGCTGCCCCTTTTCAGCAACCTAGCAAGGCAAAGAAATTCTATCTGAACAGGAGGGAATATCCAACCGGTAAACCCTACGTGATCTACCTATGTTCTCCTTGCTCAGCCTCACAGTGTAGGTGACAACCTACAGTTATTTTAGCTTTTCAGCCTTGTGCTTGAGTTACAGGCTGCCCCTTTTCAGCAACCTAGCAAGGCAAAGAAATCCTACCTGAACAGGAGGGAAAATCCAACCGGTAAACCCTACGTGAACTATCTAGTCTCTCCTTGCTCAGACTCACAGTCTTTTCAGCCTTGTGCTTGAGTTACAGGCTGCCCCTTTTCAGCAACCTAGCAAGGCAAAGAAATCCTATCTGAACAGGAGGGAATATCCAACCGGTAAACCCTACGTGAACTATCTAGTCTCTCCTTGCTCAGCCTCACAGTGTAGGTGACAACCTACAGTTATTTTAGCTTTTCCGCCTTGTGCTTGAGTTACAGGCTGCCCCTTTTCAGCAACCTAGCAAGGCAAAGAAATCCTATCTGAACAGGAGGGAATATCCAACCGGTAAATCCTACGTGAACTACCTAGCCTCTCCTTGCTCAGCCTCACAGTCTTTTCAGCCTTGTGCTTGAGTTACAGGCTGCCGCTTTTCAGCAACCTAGCAAGGCAAAGAAATCCTATCTGAACAGGAGGGAATATCCAACCGGTAAACCCTACGTGAACTATCTAGTCTCTCCTTGCTCAGCCTCACAGTGTAGGTGACAACCTACAGTTATTTTAGCTTTTCCGCCTTGTGCTTGAGTTACAGGCTGCCCCTTTTCAGCAATCTAGCAAGGCAAAGAAATCCTATCTGAACAGGAGGGAATATCCATCCGGTAAATCCTACGTGAACTACCTAGCCTCTCCTTGCTCAGCCTCACAGTCTTTTCAGCCTTGTGCTTGAGTTACAGGCTGCCCCTTTTCAGCAACCTAGCAAGGCAAAGAAATCCTATCTGAACAGGAGAGAATATCCAACCGGTAAACCCTGCGTGAACTACCTAGTCTCTCCTTGCTCAGCCTCACAGTGTAGGTGACAACCTACAGTTATTTTAGCTTTTCCGCCTTGTGCTTGAGTTACAGGCTGCCCCTTTTCAGCAACCTAGCAAGGCAAAGAAATCCTATCTGAGCAGGAGGGAATATCCAACTGATAAACCCTACCTGAACTACATAGTCTCTCCTTGCTCAGCCAGCCTCACAGTGTAGGTGACAACCTACAGTTATTTTTGCTTTTAAGCCTTGTGCTTGAGTTACAGGCTGCCCCTTTTCAGCAACCTAGCAAGGCAAAGAAATCCTATCTGAACAGGAGAGAATATCCATCCGGTAAACCCTACAGGAACTACCTAGTCTCTCCTTGCTCAGCCTCACAGTCTTTTCAGCCTTGTTCTTGAGTTACAGGCTGCCCCTTTTCAGCAAACTAGCAAGGCAAAGAAATCCTGTCTGAACAGGAGGGACTATCCAACCGGTAAACCCTACGTGAACAACCTAGTATCTCCTTGCTCAGCCTCACAGTGTAGGTGACAACCTGCAGTTATTTTACCTTTTCAGCCTTGTGCTTGAGTTACAGGCTGCCCCTTTTCAGCAACCTAGCAAGGCAAGGAAATCCTATCTGAACAGGAGGTAATATCCAACCGGTAAACCCTACGTGAAGTACCTAGTCTCTCCTTGCTCAGCCTCACAGTCTTTTCAGCCTTGTGCTTGAGTTACAGGCTTCCCCTTTTCAGCAACCTAGCAAGGCAAAGAAATTCTATCTGAACATGAGGGAATATCCAACCGGTAAACCTACGTGAACTACCTAGTCTCTCCTTGCTCAGCCTCACAGTGTAGGTGACAACCTTCAGTTATTTTAGCTTTTCAGCCTTGTGCTTGAGTTACAGGCTGCCCCTTTTCAGCAACCTAGCAAGGCAAAGAAATCCTATCTGAACAGGAGGGGATATCCAACTGGTAAACCCTACATGAACTACCTTGACTCTCCTTGCTCAGCCTCACAGTCTTTTCTGCCTTGTGCTTGAGTTACAGGCTGCCCCTTTTCAGCAACCTAGCAAGGCAAAGAAATCCTATCTGAACAGGAGGGAATATCCAACCGGTAAACCCTGCGTGAACTACCTAGTCTCTCCTTGCTCAGCCTCACAGTCTTTTCAGCTTTTTGCTTCAGTTACAGGCTGCCCCTTTTCAGCAACCTAGCAAGGCAAAGAAATTCTATCTGAACAGGAGGGAATATCCAACCGGTAAACCTACGTGAACTACCTAGTCTCTCCTTGCTCAGCCTCACAGTCATTTCAGCCTTGTGCTTGAGTTACAGGCTGCCCCTTTTCAGCAACCTAGCAAGGCAAAGAAATTCTATCTGAACAGGAGGGAATATCCAACCGTTAAACCTACGTGAACTACCTAGTCTCTCCTTGCTCAGCCTCACAGTGTAGGTGACAACCTACAGTTATTTTAGCTTTTCAGCCTTGTGCTTGAGTTACAGGCTGCCCCTTTTCAGCAACATAGCAAGGCAAAGAAATCTTATCTGAACAGGAGGGAATATCCATCCGGTAAATCCTACGTGAACTACCTAGCCTCTCCTTGCTCAGCCTCACAGTCTTTTCAGCCTTGTGCTTGAGTTACAGGCTGCCCCTTTTCAGCAACCTAGCAAGGCAAAGAAATCCTATCTGAACAGGAGAGAATATCCAACCGGTAAACCCTGCGTGAACTACCTAGTCTCTCCTTGCTCAGCCTCACAGTGTAGGTGACAACCTACAGTTATTTTAGCTTTTCCGCCTTGTGCTTGAGTTACAGGCTGCCCCTTTTCAGCAACCTAGCAAGGCAAGGAAATCCTATCTGAACAGGAGGTAATATCCAACCGGTAAACCCTACGTGAAGTACCTAGTCTCTCCTTGCTCAGCCTCACAGTCTTTTCAGCCTTGTGCTTGAGTTACAGGCTTCCCCTTTTCAGCAACCTAGCAAGGCAAAGAAATTCTATCTGAACAGGAGGGAATATCCAACCGGTAAACCTACATGAACTACCTAGTCTCTCCTTGCTCAACCTCACAGTGTAGGTGACAACCTTCAGTTATTTTAGCTTTTCAGCCTTGTGCTTGAGTTACAGGCTGCCCCTTTTCAGCAACCTAGCAAGGCAAAGAAATCCTATCTGAACAGGAGGGGATATCCAACTGGTAAACCCTACATGAACTACCTTGACTCTCCTTGCTCAGCCTCACAGTCTTTTCTGCCTTGTGCTTGAGTTACAGGCTGCCCCTTTTCAGCAACCTAGCAAGGCAAAGAAATCCTATCTGAACAGGAGGGAATATCCAACCGGTAAACCTTGCGTGAACTACCTAGTCTCTCCTTGCTCAGCCTCACAGTCTTTTCAGCTTTTTGCTTCAGTTACAGGCTGCCCCTTTTCAGCAACCTAGCAAGGCAAAGAAATTCTATCTGAACAGGAGGGAATATCCAACCGGTAAACCTACGTGAACTACCTAGTCTCTCCTTGCTCAGCCTCACAGTGTAGGTGACAACCTACAGTTATTTTAGCTTTTCAGCCTTGTGCTTGAGTTACAGGCTGCCCCTTTTCAGCAACATAGCAAGGCAAAGAAATCTTATCTGAACATGAGGGAATATCCATCCGGTAAATCCTACGTGAACTACCTAGCCTTTCCTTGCTCAGCCTCACAGTCTTTTCAGCCTTGTGCTTGAGTTACAGGCTGCCCCTTTTCAGCAACCTAGCAAGGCAAAGAAATCCTATCTGAACAGGAGAGAATATCCAACCGGTAAACCCTGCGTGAACTACCTAGTCTCTCCTTGCTCAGCCTCACAGTGTAGGTGACAACCTACAGTTATTTTAGCTTTTCCGCCTTGTGCTTGAGTTACAGGCTGCCCCTTTTCAGCAACCTAGCAAGGCAAAGAAATCCTATCTGAGCAGGAGGGAATATCCAACCGGTAAACCCTACCTGAACTACATAGTCTCTCCTTGCTCAGCCAGCCTCACGGTGTAGGTGACAACCTACAGTTATTTTTGCTTTTAAGCATTGTGCTTGAGTTATAGGCTGCCCCTTTTCAGCAACCTAGCAAGGCAAAGAAATCCTATCTGAACAGGAGAGAATATCCAACCGGTAAACCCTGCGTGAACTGCCTAGTCTCTCCTTGCTCAGCCTCACAGTGTAGGTGACAACCTACAGTTATTTTAGCTTTTCCGCCTTGTGCTTGAGTTACAGGCTGCCCCTTTTCAGCAACCTAGCAAGGCAAAGAAATCCTATCTGAATAGGAGGGAATATCCAACCGGTAAACCCTACGTGAACTACCTAGTCTCTCCTTGCTCAGCCTCACAGTGTAGGTGACAACCTACAGTTATTTTAGGTATTTAACTAAATTGTGAGTGCTTTAAAGTTGTACTAATTGTAAGGGCCAGCACACCTGTGGACCTACCCCATAGGCCATCTATTAAGCTATTAATATACTTTTTTTTATACTAGTGAATTTCATGTAATTTCCTATATGTACCACTAGAGGGCAGCAGACCCAAGGCATGTAAAGCTGTTTCATATGCCAGACAAACTTATCTAGCCCTGCATACTAGCCTCTCTCAGTTATTCCTGCTAGTGCTCTTATTACAAGTAACTACCCCCACCCCTTGAAGGATTGTAAAAAGGAATTTAACCTTGTTAGCCTTAAATATAAATAAACCAGACAGCTTATTCTATTATCACTTACTACCCCAGTTATAGAACTACATAATTGACTCTCTAAATAACTTTACTTTTCCTGCTATAGAACTCTTTAATTTCACCTCTTCCCCTACACATCTATACTAAAAGCTCACCCCTTATGTCTTATGTTAAGTAAATAAAGAAAGTGCTTCTTACCTACTCAAAGCTTATAGAACACAGTCTCACTGAATAACTGATTGCCCCCCAGCCTCTCTCAGCTGTGACCCACTCCGTTCGCCCTGCGGGCTCACTCCGCTCCCCTACCCTACCCTACCCCCAATTCCCACCCCCAGTGGTCCTTAACTTATACTTCTTAAACCACACCCTCTCTCCCAATCAACCAATCCCTTTCACCATCCTTCTCACAAAATTAACCACACCCATACATCTTTTTTCTACCAGTGACTATAACCCAATTTTACCATATCCCTTTCCTTCTATCTAACAAGTATTAATTCCCTTCCCTAAATGCTCTTCTTATACAATACCACCTTTTTTAATTTTAGACTTAACTCCTAATAACTTCTTATACATTCTCTACTAGATGCCTTTAGTAGTTAAAACTAAAATGACCAGACCAATACTCTTAGCTTTAATTTCAATTGCTCTCACCTCCACCTACCTCATCACCTACTTTGAAAAACTGTACTATTACCATTTTAATTACTCTCCAAAACAAACAGCTATACATACTCCCATACTCCCTAATATTCAAACTAATATCACTTTTGTTCCCACCTATCTACTACCTAAATACCATAGATTCTCCCACATTAAATACAATAAACCCACAGTAAAGAAAATAAAATATCTAACCAACTTTATAAATACTTATACAATCAAACTAAGTAATCCCTCCTTAAAAGACGGTGACATTCACCCTAACCCTGGCCCTACCAATCCTGCTACCCTAATAACCCACCCTAAACTACCAAACTCTTTCCTAATAGGACACCTGAATATCCGCAGTATTAAAAATAAAGTAGCCCATCTCCACACCCTTCTAGATATTCACTGCTTTGACATCTTCTGCCTGACCAAAACGTGGTTAAAACCAGACACCAAAGACAATGAAATCATTCCCCAAGGATATAATATATTAAGACAAGACCGAATAAAAAGCAAGGGTGGGGGAGTAGCAGTTCTATTCAAAGATGGACTTCAAATCTCCACTTTACCATACAACCCACCTCAGCATAGTAAGGCAGAAGTCCTTATTACCAGATTTCAAATCAACCAAAATAAATCTTTATATATCATCTGTATCTACCTACCCCCCGGTGATAATATCAATACTATGGAGGATATTGTAATCTGGGTGTCCTCATCCTATCCCCAAGAAACAATAATAGTAGGTGATTTTAATACTGACTGGAACCTTGTTAACACTGATAATCCTACCTCCCATATCAACCTTCACAGCTTTAGTCAAACTATCATCTCCACAACTAGAATCAATAAACCAAATAAGAAAGAGAGCACCTTAGACTGGATACTTATAAATAAACAGAAACAAGCTTACAAAGTAGGAACTCTGCCAAACGATGTAAGCTATCATTCTTTGACCTACATCCTAAGGCAAAAAAATTATATCTCTAACCCCCCCCACACACACACATATAGGATTGCACGTACCAACAAACACTTTAACCCAGTACTATTCCAAAATGAACTTAGAGCCTGTGACTGGAACTCTTTAAAAACCCTACCACTTGAAGAAGCTGTTAAATACCTAAACTCTAAATTCTTATAGATCCTAGATAAGCACGCACCCAAACGGTCCATTAGAATAAAGTCCAAGCCTGCCCCCTGGCTTTCTAAAGAAACCAGACAAAAAATTTTACTTAGGAACAAGTCTTGGGCTAAATGGAGAGCTAACAAAAATATCTCAGATGAACAAACTTTCAAGCATTTAAGAATATTACAAAAAAGGCAATACTTACAGACAAAAAGAATTACTACTGTAAATTACAGCAAAATCACCAAAACAATCCCCAAAAGTTCTGGTCTAGTATAAATAAACTCCTGTTCCCAGGCCACTCACGTACACCTACCCCATCTCAGGCTGAACATAATACCCCCCACCAAACTGCCAATACCTTCAATACCTTCTTCACAGAGACCATACAATCACTAGCCAGTCAACTAGTCCCTGACAACTGAAGCCTCCCCACCACCATACCTGGCACTCTACCAACATTCCATCTGCAACCCATCTCAACCACTCTCATCTATAATTTCATCCAAAAACTTAAACCTTGTACTCCTTCTGCTGACCAGCTACCATCTGAATACCTGCAAAAAGCAGCCAAAGTAATTTCTTATCCCATATCCATCCTCATAAATAGAGCCATTAAAGAAGGAATCATTCCAGACATCCGGAAAATCTCCCATATTATCCCCCTACACAAAGGGGGTACCTCTAATGATTATTCTAACTACCGGCCAATAGCTCTATTATCACCCTTAGCAAACATTATGGAAAAATGCATTCACCAACAACTATTAAACCATTTATCTCAACATAACATCATAACAAACTGTCAGCATGGCTTTAGGCCATCCCATAGCACCACTACTGCCCTGTTATCCTTTACAGAAGCCATCAATAGAAATCATAATAAAACAACCTCTCTTCTGCACTCTTTACTGACCTCTCAAAAGCATTTGACATGGTAAACCATGCCCTTCTTATCAACATCCCTGAATCCCTTTCCCTTGACTGTCTGGCAGTTAAATGGTTCACGTCCTACCTTACCAATAGGCAACAGGCAGTTCTCTGGGAAAATAATATATCATCCCTTCTGCCAGTCACACTCGGAGTCCCTCAGGGCTCTATTCTAGGTCCACTTCTTTTCTCACTGTTTATCAACGACCTCCATGTAGCCATTCCACAAGCCACCTGCATTCAATATGCAGGTGATTCTACACTAGTATGCTCAGCAAACTCCCCAACTGATCTACATCCTCTTACTCAAAATGTTTTCAACATAGTTGAAACATGGTTCACAAAACGTTGCCTCCTGCTCAATGCCAAAAAAACTAAACACCTTCTCTTCACACCCACCAGTAAATCCTCCCCCATAGATTTTTCTGTCATCTCCAATAATGGCACAATTATATTCCCTGATTATACCACTAAATTGCTAGGAATTACTATTGACAATAACCTTACATTTGACAGCCACATAAATAATACCATAAAAACTGTCAACAGAAAAATAGGCTCCTTATATAGAATTAAACCTTTCCTAACACCAATAGCCGGAACTAAGATTGCACACTCCCATTTAATTTCAACTCTTCTGTATGCCTCACCAATATATACTAATCTAAAGAAAAATAATCTCATCAAACTAGCTAATTCCTATAATAACCTCACCAGATTTGCCACCGGCAATCCTTTTAGAACTCACCACTGTCTGAATCTAATGCAGCTAGGCTGGCTTGAATTTCAAAACCAACTTAAAGTCTCCCAACTCACCATTGCCCACAAGATATTTTATAAACCTAACAGCACTCCTATACTCTCCAATCTCATAATCCCCTACAAAAATCTAAATTATCTTCGCTCTTCCAGCAAACTTCTTGCTAGCATAAGCAAGTCTTACAACATGGCTGGAGTTTCTCTGTTTTTCAACTCTGTGGGAAAAAACTGGAACCTACTGCCTAATGAACTAACTTTAATTTCTTCACTGCCTCTCTTTAAACAAAACCTCAAAAGACACCTCAAAACACACTGGTTATGCCCCTGCAGCAACCCTGATTAACCTTCTCCTTCACTACAGGTATTTCTGCTCTTGAACCTCTACTTATTTCACATTCATTGAAGTAGGACTGTAACTGCTTAACAGAATGCATCATACTGGTATAATCTATCCTGCCTGATGCTCTGAAAGTCTCCATCCTGTTTGATGTACTGATAGTCTACATGTATCTCACTGCATATTGAATTATCCTGTACATATTGTCACCTTTACTATTGTAAATACCTGCTTTACTTTATTAATACTCGAGTATGTTTTTTAGTATTCTTATTACTTCCTGTATTTTTAATAATCTTCTAATGAAATCCTTTCATTTACTATGTATTAATATTGATTTTAATTATTAATTTTTAAATTTCAATTTTTATTTGTTGCCACTGGAGCTTTTCGCTTTTCTCCCCGGGCCTCTACTGAAAATGGAAGTATATCCAGTTAGACTAGCCCGGTTAACAAATTGTAAAATAAAAAAATAAAATAAATAAAATATGGGCATTTCATTTTTAAATGCAAAAACAAATGTCTGTTGGTGTTTGCAGTCTACATATTAGCATTTTGGCAATGCTGATGTGTGTTAACTGTGCTGTTGTTAGAAAAAAAGCATATTTTACAAGTAATCTCCGTGGTATCCCCGAAGTCTCAAACATCCCACTAAACAAGAATAGTGGGTCCAAAAACAAAACAGTGTAAGAAACTTCTCTGTGTGGAATATTTTTACTCCATATATATCTAGTTAATCACTGTATATTAATCAGATCAGATAATGGTAGTAGAAATAGCAAACTTAAACTTGTCCTAAGTCAAAAAAAATGAAAAATATATAATTTGAAATATTATACAGAATTGCTAAGTATTCAAAAGTAATCCAAGCAGGGTAGGCGGTCTGCTTCCAGTCAAAAATCCTTTATTAAGCACAGAGACAAGCAATCCAAGTAAAACAGAAATAAGACAGTAACAGTTTCCCCACAAGCTTTCTAACTATATATATACTTTTTATCAGGCATGGGAGTGGGCAGCCATGGTGGTGCAGTGGTTAGCATTGCCGCCTCACAGCAAGAGATTCTCTGGTTTGTTCCTCGGCTGGGGTACCTTCTGTGCAGAGTCTGCATGTCCTCCCTGTTGTCGTGTGGGTTTCCCCTGGGTGGTCCAGTTTCCTCCCACATCCCAAAGACATGCTGTAGGTGGATTGGACACTCTAAATTGGCCCTAAGCATGATTGTGCCTTCTGTAGAAGGTTGGGCGCCAGGCTGGCAACTCGCCACTGTAAAACTCCACTGCCAATCATGAGCGGAAGGTGATCCGCTGTGGCGAACCCTAACCGGGAAAAGCTGAAACAAGAAGAAGATCAGGCATGGGAGTGGTTTATTGTGCTATAAAACAAAGTGTTACTGGTATACACGTTAAATTCACATCCCTTCCCCCATCAGTGTGACATTCATGCTGGTCCTCCTCTACTTAGTAGCTGTAATAATATAACCCTTACACACCTTAAATAAAATTAATAATGATATGGTACCTCTTATTTAACCAGATTATTAAGTCTGTGATTTTTATCCAAGACAGTATAGTACATGGCAGGAAATATATGTAATATATGTATATAATATATAAAAATATATATGGAACCCCCCCCTCAACTAGACAGAAATTCCTAGAACTATGCAATAGAGTCAAAAAGCTAATAAAACAGGACAAATTCCAATACTACCAGTCTGCCCTAGACTCCTCCCAACACAGCCCCAAACAATTCTGATTCTCCATAAACTCCATCCTCCACCAAGGTAAAGTCAGTACCCCTCCTCCTAACATCCCTCACTCCTCAGAAAATATTTCTACCTCATTCAACACACACTTCACACAAACCATACATTCACTAGCTAAACAACATAACCCCCCCTCCCCTCCAACCCACACCTTCAACTAGTAATCTCCCCACTGCCTTCTCTTTTTCTCCTGTACCTACCTCCAACATAAAAAACTCTTAACTAAACTTAAGCCCACCAAATTAGCAGCAGACAACCTCCCAAGTGAATACCTACAAATCGCAGCTGATGCTCTGGCCTACCCAGTATCCATCTTGATTAACTGATCTCTGTCAGAAAGTTACGTTCCCGCACTGTGGAAAGTATCACATATAATTCCCCTCCACAAAGGCGGACCCTCTGCAGAACTAACCAATTACCGCCCCATAGCTATTCTCTCTCCACTCTCCAAAATACTAGAGAGATGCATACACTCTCAGGTCTCAGACTACCTCCTTACTAACAACCGCCTTTCCAATACTCAGCATGGTTTACAACCAAACCATAGTACCACCACTGCCTTACTCTCCTTTACTAACACTATCCTCCAGCATAAAAACAATGGCTATCTCTCCTCTGCTACTTTCCTAGATGTATCTAAAGCATTTGATATGGTCCCACACAAACAACTTATCTCTGTCCTCAGTAACCTATCCTTCTCACAATCAGTCACCAACTGGTTTCAGAGTTACCTGTCTGACCACCAACAATCCATTGTATGGCAGAATGGCATATCTCCCCAACTACCTGTCTCCATAGGGGTTCCCCAAGGTTCCATCCTTGGACCTCTACTCTTCTCTGTTTTCACCAATAATCTAGCCTCTGCCACCAAACATGGCACACTCATACAATATGCAGATGACTCAACCATAATCTGTTCAGCCCACTCCCTACCCAAACTGCAAAAAGTCACACAGGAAGCCTTTTCCTCTGTTGAAACTTGGTTATCTGATGCCCAATTAATACTCAACCCAAACAAAACTAAATTACTCATCTTCCAACCCACCAAACATACTCAAAACAACTCTCACTTTAACATCACAGCAAAAGACAACACCACTATATACCCAACTGAACACACCAAATTGCTAGGAGTGGAAATAGACAATAAACTAAATTTTGACATTCACATATCCATGACCATAAAAAAAGTCCACTCAAAACTAGGAGCCTTATACAGAAATAAGCAACTTCTCACCAAAGCAGCAAAGATTTCAATAGCAAATTCCCACCTTATCTCCACCCTACTTTATGCCTCTCCAATATATACCAACCTAAGGCAATGCGATCTAAACAGGCTAGAGACCTGCTACAACAAAATCGCCAAATTCGCCACAGGGGCATCCTACCATAGTCACCACTGTTTCTCACTTCCTGTACTGGGCTGGGTTGAACTCCCTCACCTCCTTCAATGGTATCAACTCTCACTTGCCCACAAACTAGTAAACCATCCACTAAATGTCCCATCCCTCCAGAATCTACTCCAACCCTGTCGCACCGCCAAACCACTAAGATCCAGCAACAAAAATCACTTGCAGATCACTAAAGCCAATAACTCTGCTGGTGAAGCACTATTCTCTTCCACCATAGCCAAATTATGGAACTCCCTCCCACCCACAATTACCTCCATACCATCATGCACCCACTTGTGTTTGTCGTTTTTGCATTTAAATTACCTGTAACACATTGCATTTAAGTTACCTGGCACTTGCTCACTAAAGCAATTATATAAGTCATCACTAAAAAATTAAAAGAACTACACCCTCACAAACTCCCCTTGAGTACCTTGTTCCCCATTGGCCCTTTTTTTCAATTATACAGGAATTCCCAATACTATTCTAGCATGTCCAAAGGTCAGTTGTCAATCTCCTCTCCGGTCCAGCTGGTGAATCTGGGAATCTTGAGGCAATGTTACAACTGCCTCATGTACACAGACAACTCTCTCCTCCTCCCAACAAATTCCAATACATGTGAGAGATGCAACCATATAGCCAAACTGGAGGCTAAGCTCTTTCAACTCAGTACTGGTGTAACCAGTCAGGAGGAGAAGAAAACCACACTCACTACAATTTCAGTCTCACATAGACCTACCACGACAGCAAACCAAACACATAAACACACAAAAACAAACTCGGAGGCTCTAAATAAAAATCTGCCTAAGCAGCAGAGACCTCCAAAGCAGACACCCAAGCAACCAATACCCCAAAACGAAACACATGCAACACATAGCTCACAAAGCCAGTGTGCCGAACAGTTACAGCCCTTAAGGCTAAACAACACACCTGATACACTTGTAATAGGTGACTCTATCGTCAGGCACACTGACGTCCTGCTCACCAGGCTGAACAAGGAGAAGGTCATGGTGAGCTGCCTGTTGGGCGCTAGGATCCGCCACATAACACAAGCACTCAGGTCACTCCAAGGCAAGTACAAATATGACTCAGTCATTGTCCATGCTGGTGTGAATGACCTGAGACGTACCTCCCTGGACTACATGAAAAGAGACATAGAGGAGCTCTCTGAGCATGTAGCCCAGGCCGGTATGACCCTGACCTTGAGTAGCATTTTACCCTCACCAAGAATGATGCCACAATATGAAGACAAGATGATTAATTTCAACAATTGGCTTAAGTATTGGTGTCATTCAAAGGGAATCCAATGCCTGTCAGCCTGGGATGACATGCTCGACAAGCCACGATGCTTTGCTAGGGACGGCTTGCACCTGTCACCCCTGGGCTTTTGGATATTGGCAAAGGCTCTTGCTACCCCCATAGTGACTTTTTTAGGCAAGGCTCAAAAGACAAACCCACCTCCATAGGTATCACAAGGGATAAGAAACTAAGAGTAATGCTACTCAACGCCAGAAGTCTAAATCTCAAGATGCATGCACTCGAAACTCTCCTTAGCATGGAGAACATCGATATCTGTGCAGTAACAGAAACCTGGTTCAAGGCTCCCGAGAGCACCCCAGCACTACCAGGTTATACCTCATACCATGCTTTTTGGCCCCAAAACTCGGACCGAACCAGAAAAGGAGGGGGAATATCAATATTCGTCAAAGATATCCACACCTCCACGTTGGTGGCACAGCACGAAGCATCAGAGACTATTCATGTGCAACTAACAGTGGGTAAAACTGCCTTCCAGTTTATAGCCTGCTACAGACCACCCTCCCAAACCCAGGAACCCCACTTGACCTTCCTGAGAACACTGGAAAATATGAAGGTCTCTCCAAACACCATTATATTGGGTGACTTCAACTACCCAGACATAGACTGGGAGCATTACTCTAGCTCCAACACCCTAGCTCAAAGGTTCCTAGAATTTATAAACTCAAATGCTATGGAACAACTTGTTACCACTCCCACAAGAGGAGAAAACATACTGGACCTGATCATCACCAACATGGGGACTCTATGCTCCAGACCAGAAGTGTATCCCTCACTGGTAAGATTCGACCATAAACTAATCTCACTGGATATTCACATCCCGACCCCACCCCCTGCCCAGAAAACCACAGTGAAAAACTTCTCTAAAGCAAATTTCACACTCCTCAAAACCGAGGTGGAATCCTTCAAAGCCCCCAGGCCTGTGGAAAATACGGCCCAGACTGCAGAATCCTTTATAAATGCATTCTATGAACACCTTCAGGAATGCATGGATCATGCAATCCCAAATAAAACCAAGACCCAATCCTCTAAAGGCAGACGTCCTGTCTGGTGGACCCCAGCCATAAAAAAACTATACAATAGAAGGAGGAAGTTACTACATCATAGAGCAAAATCCCAAAAAGGGAAGGCATCTCTGATCAGTGTTAGCAAAAAACTACGGGCACTCATAAAATCGTCTAAGGCCAACTTCGAGAGAAAAATTGCACAGGACACTAAGGATAATCACAAGGCTTTCTTTAGTTATGTTAGGAACCTGGGTGGGAATTCCCAGATATGCTCAGAATTAGTCCAAAATGACAAAAAATACACCGAACTCACAGACATTGCCAACATCCTGTTCGATTTATTTGCTGTACAGTCTCTAGTATTTTTATGGTATCCACATATAATATTTGTAGTAATGACAGAAAGAATTGTATATCATATTTTTGGCGATTTTTACAGAATTATGAAGAATTAAAGGGGATGATGAAGAAAAAATTAATATTTAGTTATCGTAGAGGGAGAAATATTAAAGATATGATAGTACACACTAAATTTGAACCACCTATTTCCCATATAGATAGAATAATAGGTAGTTTAGGTACAATGCCCTGTGGAAATTGTAAAATTTGTTCTCATGTGGAGAATATTTTTCATTATATTAATGGAAAAAGTTATAAATCAACAGGTTCCTTTAGTTGTTATACCAAACAAGTTATTTACACGATTAAATGTGGTTGTAAAAAATTCTATATAGGACAAACGAAAAGAATGTTTAAAGTGAGAATAATGGAACACCTTAGGGATATAAAAAATAACAAATTAGAGAGCCCTTTGGCTCAACATTTTGTTAAATTCCATAATTCTGATATAACTAACTTTAAGGCATCTGTATTAGAAAAGGTTGATAGTAAGGGAGCTAGTGAAGAAAGAATGAAGAATTTACTTTTAAAAAAAGAATTAATTTTTATTTTAAAATATCAGACACTTACACCAAAGGGACTGAATGTGGATTGCTGCTGGAAAAGTGTAATATAAATCTGTCTTTTTAAAAGGTAATGGATTTTTTAATTGTTTAATGATTGTTTAATTATGTAATTAGTTAATAGGTGTGTGTATAAATAGGTAATAGTGATGTAATTTACTCCTTGAAGGCTTTGTTAAGCCGAGGCGTTAGAGACTGTACAGCAAATAAATCGAGTTTGGTGAACTGGCTGTTGTCGTATTCTACATTTGGATTCTTTTTTCCTTTTCGAGCTGAAGAGCTGCTGTTGTGAAAATTGCCAACATCCTAGCTGAAAGGTTCAGCGCAAACTTCTCCCCCCCTCCCTACCAAAAGGGCAAATATCTATCCCAGCAGAGTGCTGACCCCCTGACATCTCAGATGCTCAGGTAAGAGCCGCCCTCTCCAAAGCAAAAAATACAGCATCAATGGGACCAGACGGTGTCCCGGGCTGCGTCCTACATGAACTCCAAGAAGAGCTAAACCCAAACATAAAACTACTGTTCAATCTCAGCCTTACCACAGGATATGTACCCAAAGAGTGGCGTACAGCAACAGTGGTCCCTCTCCACAAAGGTGGTGCCTCAACGGATCCTGGAAACTATCGCCCCATAAGCCTGACTAGCTTGGTCTGCAAAGTTATGGAAAGGATCATCATGGACCTCATAAATAAAGATATTGGGGACCTACAGACACTGGATCCTACCTAGTTCGGCTTTGTTAAGAGCAGACCCTGCCTCTTAAACCTGGTAGATTTCTTTGAAGCAGTCACCAAGGCCATTGACGAGGGGAAGGTGGTCCACACAGCCTACCTGGCCTCGCAAAAGCTTTCGATACAATACCCCACTCGGGCATTATAGATAAGCTCACCAGCTTAAATATAAACCCCTATGTCACTAGATGGGTTGCAAACTGGCTCAAGGACAGAACCCACATGGTTAGAATTTCTGGAGCCATGTCAGACTCCAAACCAGCTACAAGTGGCATCCCACAAGGCTCAGTCCTGGGACCTCTCTTGTTCGGTATATATTTCTCGGAGGTACAGGCCAACACGGAAGGACTGTGGCTGACCAAGTTCGCAGATGACTGCAAACTGGGAGCCATAATCGACTCTACAGCCGACACAAGCATCCTCCAAAAGGGCCTCATAGAAACAGACAACTGGTGCCAGAGTCATGGCCTCAAGCTAAACGCCAAAAAGTGTATAGTCATCCCCTTTGGCAAAAACAAAGTGCCCACAAATTACCACATAGGTGGTAATCCATTAAGTACGGAAGAAGTAATTAGGGACCTGGGGACCCAAGTTGATAGCAATCTCTCATTTGACAACCACGTGGCCAAAGTGGTTAGAAAAACATTTTATATAGCCCACCTAATTATGAAAGGATTCACATCTAGTTCAGGGGAGGTCATCGTGCCTCTTTACTCATCCCTCATCAGGCCCATAATTGAGTACAATGCCCCTTTTGGGATGTACCTTACCAGACACCTGTAGCAACTGGAAAGACCCCAAAAGTACCTCACCAAGAGGATCAAAGGGCTCAAACAGATGCCATATGCTGCCCAGTTAAAGAAACTCCAGCTTTACTCAGTGGCATACCGCCTGTTCAGAGGCAATCTGTGCCTGACGTATAAAGCCATGTCCAATCCGGAATTAATGGACATGCTGCACCTCAGAAAATCCAAATCCCATCGAGCTACACGCTCGAGAGACTTGAACTTCAGCACTGAAATAAATAGGACATACTGGAGTGACAGATTCATAACCCAGAGGCTCCCTCCACTCTGGAATGAAATCCCAATCCAGGTTAGGCAGAGTCCCTCATTGACTCTCTTCAAGAGGAATCTTGATGAGTGGATGGGGGATCATAGGTTTACCCCAGGTGTCACTTCTGTGTCACTGTTACTCAGAGGCACAGTATACTAACCTCAAAAAAGGGCGTAGCAAAATTAATTTAAAATGGGTGGCAAAAGCCAAACACACTCTGGCTAGGCTTATAAATGCCCTAGGGCAGATAGCCTAGTATGAACCTATGAACTTCAAAACTTTACTAAAAGCGCACCTAAAAACATGCTGGATATGCCCTTGCAACTCCCACTCTAATATCACCCACCCCATCCAACCACTACCTTTCTTTCCACTCCACTAACTACCTTGATTATAGCAAGCTCAGATGCTCATAAGCCTAGTACTTATTATACAGCAGGAACTTCTTTTTGTAACATTTGTTAATGTCTGTTATGTACTTCACAGATAACGATTCTAGTTGTCTACTGCTGTATTATGTTCTTCATCTGTAAATATGTTGTAAGTAATTGCTATGTAAATTGTTAATCGCTATGTAATCCAATGTAACTACTGTCTGTTTATTTTAATTGTGGAGCGTTTCTCCCCGGGCCTCCACTGAAAATGGACCTACGTCCAGTCGGACACTCCTGGTCAACAAATATAAATAATAAATAAATAAATATATAAACCTCTGACCATTTGGCATTCTAAACATATAGATATAAATATATATATATATATATATATATATATATATATATATATATATATATATATATATATATATATATATATAAATATATACATATATACTTTGCATGTAAAACATCCATTGTAAAAATCATATTCTATTTTCATAACCTATTGTTAACAAAGATTGCTTTTGTCCTTCTAGACTTCTTCAGGTCTGTGTATAAGAACCCTAAAAACTATCTACAAAAGTATTATTGTATAATTAGTTAGTATTGTTATTACACATCATTTTGAATAAAGTGGAAAAAGAACAAGAAAAAGAAAAAAATGTATGATGTTGGAAACAAAATGTACACTTAAATTAAACCTGATTTAACATGGTATTTAAAACCAACTGGAAGTATAAAGTAAAATAAAATAAAATTTTTCATATAAACAATGTGGCAATTTTTAAGTTCCAGTGAACAGTAGTAGTTTAGTCCAGGCTTCCTAAAAGAGTTCAGCTTTAATTGCCACATGAGTTCATGTTTCTTCAGAATATTCAGGATGTCTCATTCAAGATCGCCCATGTCTATGCGATCAAGTATTTGGAGCTTAAAACCTGGGTGTCTTTTATGAAGAACAAAGTGTTTGGTTAGTGCATTATTTTTACACCCAGAGCGGATTTCTGCCAGATGACATGAACATATTTTAAAACATCACACAGCCACGAAAAACAAGAAGAGAGCTATATACAGCAACAGGCCTGCTGCCTGCAGATTCTGCCCTAGGGCAGCACCGCATGGGTGGCATATCTTTCACAGGATCATTCCCCAGACTGCATTCATGAGAAAGGAAAGCTCACAGGCAGATTTGCAAATCAGAAAGATTGTTAAGTAATGAAAGATAGCAACATTGTGCTGTGTCTAATTAGAAGGTTAAGTAATGGAAGCCAACAACACTGCTGTCTCCTCATCACATGTGACAAGACTGGCAATTTAATAAACATACCACTTAGACTAATCATAGCAATTACAGCAATAAAGATATATATATATATATATATATATATATATATATATATATATATATATATATATATATATATATAGATATACATATACATATATATATATATATATATATATATATACACATATTTATGTGTGTGCGTGTATGTATATATATATATATATATATATATATATATATATATATATATAAAACTATATACATATATATATATATATATATATATATATATATATATATATATATATAAATATATATAAATAATTATATAGGGTCTATATTATTTCTTCAACAGCTTAGGTTGGCGAATGCTCAATGATCGACACCTAAGCATCGAAGTTTCAAAATCACGAATGGCCAAATAAGTGAATTCTTTCCTCGGGGAAAGAATTTGCTTGGTCGTTATTGGGGATTTGCCCTTTCCCCAATGTAGAGCGATCTCGGAGTTGCTATATTTAGTTGAGGTGGGTGAAGGGGGTGAAACCCCCCCATTATATTTTGGTTGAAAAGTTCATTTCATTTCCAGACGTCCTAGCGAATTTTCCCAATTCTTTTGTTTGAGATTTTGAAAATTTTGACGCTGAGGTATCGATCATAAAGCATTCGACAACCTAACCTATCGAAGAAATAATATGGACCCAATATATATATCTATATATATATATATATATATATATATATATATATATATATATATATATATATATATATATATATATATATATATATATATATATGGGTTCACTAGACAATCTCGAAATACTGAAATGTCGAATTTCAGTATTTTGAGACTGAATAGTCAAAAGTGCAGTTACACAAAGCTACAATATCTCGAATGTCGAATCTGCTGTTGTGGTGTCGCATTTCTGACATGCGGTGCTGTTTGTGGATTTAGCTGGGGATTCAGGTAAGTATTGTTTACGTAAGAGTATTGAGTAGGGAATTTAGTGTGTGCACGTGCGTGTGTGTGTGTGTGTGTGTGTGTGTGTGTGTGTGTGTGTGTGTGTGTGTGTGTGTGTGTGTGTGTGTGTAGTGGTGGTTTTTGTGTGTTTGTGTTTAGTGCGACCTCGGAGTTAGTATATATAAGTAGTGGCTGTGTAGGGGAGTTGTGTTTGCATGTTATGTTGTGTTTGTGTTTGTTGTTTTGTTTGTTGTAGTGTAGTTAGGTAGGTGTATGTGTGTTTGTTTGTGTGGTGGTGTATGTGTGTGTATGGTCACGATTTTGCTTTTCTCGGTTGTGGGTTTTCAGGTATTTGGAATTTCGCTTATACAGTCTCGAAATACTGAAATTTGACATTTCAGTACTTCGAGATTGTCTAGTGAATATATATATATATATATATATATATATATATATATATATATATATATTTATACACATATGTACATACATATATATTCTTTTTTTTTTTTTTCAAGCTAGTGGAGCTCACAGTCACAGCAGACCTATGCTCTCCTTCTCGGTGCTTGTTTTCTGTGTTCATATGTATGTTCTTTACTGTTAACTTCAGTCAGGCTGATATCAGATACAGTCAGCAAGATCTGCATACTGGATTTCAGTGGTATCAGGCTGTTACAAGTGAATTCTTACACTCATATAACATACCAGAGGAAAAAGCAAGAACACCAGGCTCTCCATGGATTGTTGTCAGCCCAGGCAAGAGACAAAAGCAAAGAAGATACAGAAAGCAAAAGTGTGGCTGCAGATCCGGCCTACATGCTAGGCTAAGGAAACATCCTCACAAAACCACCTCTTCTCAGCATATTTCTTGCTAATGCTAGATCTATTACAAACAAAATAGATGCACTTCTGCTACAGATTTCTGAGAACAAACTCGTAAGAGACTGTTGCATTTTGTTATTTACAGAGACATGGCTACATCCGTGTTTACCAGATGCAGCCATTGAGCTGGCAGGCTGCACAGCTTTTCAGTGGGACAGGAATAAAGACTCAGGTAAGAGCAGATGTGGGGGGCTTTGCATCTATGTGAATAACAGCTATTGTAACAATGCAAAGATTGTAGACAGTTACTGCTCTCTTGATTTGGAGTATATGACAATCAAATGCAAGTCCTTTTATATACATCAAGAGTTCACTGCTGTTATACTTACAACTGTTTACATCCCACTAGATGCTAATGTCTACACAGCTCTAGGTCACCTGTTTGACATCATTAACTTACAACAAAACATCCATCCTGAAACTGTTCATATCATAGCTGATGATTTCAATCACACGGACTTAAAGTCAGTTCTCCCCAAATTTCATCAGCACATCAAATGTGTAACCAGGGAGGAAAATAACACTGAACGAGGCCCACAGGCCTACTCAAATATCAAGGATGGCTACAGGGCCAAACAGCTGCCTCATCTAGGCCAGTCAAATGTCTTGTTCATACTCAACTCCAGCATACACTCTTGTTAGGAGAAAAGACCAGATTATTACCAAGATTGTTACAATATGGCTGGGAGGTGCACTCTCGCAGTTACCAGATTGTTTTGAAAGAACTAACTGGGACATTTTTGAGGATCAGGATCTGAAAGAGTACACATCAACGGTACTCTGCTATGTTAAAACTTGTGTTGACAATGTCACTGTCAGCAGGCACATTCATGTGGACCCTAATCAGAAGCCCTGGATGAAAGAGGTCAGATCTCTTCTCAAGCACCTCAATACAGCCTGCAGGTCTGGCAACAGAGTCCTTTACAGCGTGGCTAGAGCCAACCTAAAAACAGCCATGAGAGAGGTGTAAGTGGCCTATAAAAGGAAGATAGAGGACCACTTTACCAACAAGGACCCATGATGACTATGGCAAGGTATTCAGCACATCACCAACCATAAAACCAGTAACTGCATGGCTGTTTATTTATTTACTTATTTTATTTTATATTTATTTAACATTTGTTTACCGGAAAAGTCTGACTAGGAAAAAAGCCAATTTTCAGCAGAGGCCCAGGGAGAAATGCTCCAGAGGCATGTCTTTGAAATGTGGGGGAAATTGGAGTACCCAGAGGAAACCCACACGAACACAGGGAGGACATGCAGACTCTGCACAGAAGGCACTCCAGCCAAGAATCAAACCGGAGAACCTCTTGCTATCAGGACAATTCTACTGCTGCACCACTGTGCCATCCGATAGAGATGCCTCGATGGTAGAGGAACTTAATTATTTCTTCGCCCATTTTGAATTGGAAGCAGTAAAGACAGTCATGCCTAGGAACCAGCAGATAGCCCACTGCAGTCTCATATCATCTATACCAGCCTCCCACAACCACACCTTCACCGTACAAGAGCATGATGTAAGACATCTGCTCAAAGTGGTTAATCCAAGAAATGTTGCTGGCCATGATGGAGTGACGGGATGGGTGCTGAAAGAATGCATGGACCAGCTCTGTTGGGTCTTCACAATGATCTTCAACCTGTCTCTGTCCAAGTTTACTATTCCATCTTGTTGAAGTCAACTACAGTCATTCTACTGCCAAAGAAATCTGTCATCAGTAGTCTTAACAATTACCATCCAGTGGCACTAACTCCAGTCATCCTGAAGTGTTTTGAACAAATGGCTCTGTGACACATCAAGGACAGTCTCCCAGTTATCTTAGATACACATCAGTTTGCTTTCAGAGCAAGAAGACGCCATTTCCACTGCCTTACATGCTGCACTTTGTCATCTTGAGCAGCAGGGGAGCTATGTGAGGATGCTCTTTGTAGACTTTAGTTCAGCTTTTATCCCAGATAGACTGGTCACTGAACTTGCTGGCCTAGGACTTTCAGAACCTACCTGCTGTTGGATTAAAGAATTTTTGACTAACCATCCTCAGATGGTTAGACTAGTGCCATGCCTCTCCTCCACTCTCAGGCTAAACACTGGTTTCCACAAAGCTGTGTGCTGAGCCCCCTTCTGTATACTCTTTACACTCACAACTATGCCCCTCTCATTCTACTAATACCATCATAAAGTTTGCAGATGACACCACTGTAGTTGGACTTATTTCAGGAGGGGATGAGACAGCATATATAAATGAAATTCAAAGACTGGCTGCTTGGTGTACTGAGAACAACCTTGCCCTGAACTCTACCAAAACAAAAGAACTCATAATATATTTCCAGAGGCGCAGCGCAGATCACAACCCAATATACGTGAATGAAGACTGTGTTGAAAGGGTTCACACCTTCACGTTTCAAGGTGTACATGTGGCAGAAGATCTCTCTTGGTCCATAAACACCATGGAGGCAGTCAAGAAAGCACAGCACAGGGGCGTGGCCAAGGATGAACACAGGATAGCAGCAGATTTCTTCAGCTCCACCAATTTCATTACATTGACAGGAATTAATTACTTAAAAAATTAATTCTTGAAGTAATTTTCTTTCTAAATATGTTTGTTTTATATAGTTCTTGAACTATATCTAAAAAAGAAAGGAAATCTTAATAATATTCCTGTCAGAAATTACTTTGGAAATTTTCCTGTCAGTTTATCAGTCTGAAATGAGTTCCAGTAAGACAAATTCTCAAGACTCCAGCATCAAGAAAGAACTTCAGTCTCTGATAATTATAGTCCAGCAACTTACTGCTAAGATGGATAAAATGGATACTAAAATAGACACTTTCATAGAAAAACTACAAAACAAATAGACTTGTTACATATGGACCTGCAACAACAGAAGATCCAGATGACAGGCATAGAAGAAGCTGTGAATGACATGGAAAATAAAATACAAGAACAGGAAATCAACATTGAGTTTCTGCTGAAACAAAATACACATTTACAAACAAAGCTGGATGACCTGGAAAATAGATCTAGGCGCAATAACATTAGGATTTTTGGACTGCCAGAAAATATTGAAGGTAACAATATTACTTCTTTTTAACAACATGGTTCCCTAAAACTTTAGATTTACCAGAAGCATTCTCTTTTGGTATCGAAGAGCACATAGATCTATAGCTAATACTAACTCTAACAAAAACTATCCTAGATCAGTTATAGTTAGATTTCTATCATCTTTTGATAAAGAGATGGTTCTTAAATCTGCTTGGGCTAAAGCTCCTGTTAAGTTTAATGAGACAACTGTGCGTTTTGACAATGACTATTCTTCCATGGTAATTGCTAAAAGAAAAGTTTTTCTGCCACTAATAAGGGAGCTTAAAAAGCACAGTTTAAAACATACCTTCTGTTTCCTGCCAAGCTTAAAATCTTCCTTCCTGATGGTCCTAAGGTCTTCGATGATTTAGACTCTGCTTTACTGTTTGTCAAAGAAAAAGGATTTTGGATAAAATAGAAGAAATGGAATGGGCTAGTTCTTCATTAAAGAGATTGGCAACTGAAGCTTCCTGGAAGACTTCAGAGAAGAAGAAGAGACTAAAAACAAATGATTTGTTATATGTTTTTTCTCTCTCATCATTTTAGCTCATTATTAATCTTTTGAATATAGTTCCTGCATTTCCAGAAAGCCACAAATATTTTGGAAAAGATTTAATCAAAGTTATTCTCTATGTGCAAAGAAATGTTTTGTTTCATAACCAGTCAAAATGCCTGAGGATTTAATGGCAGGCTGTGACTCGATTTGTTTTTCTTTCTGAAAAAGTAAGGTTAGTAATTTGGTACATTTATTTATCTTTACCTTTTCTTTTCCTTCTTCTTTTATTATTTTCTTTGTTTAAACAATGACATTCTATTTAGATTATGTAGTGGGTAAAGGGTGGGGGAGGGCAGGGAGAGAACAGTAATGAAAATATCATTAATAGAATAATAACATATTTATTTCTTGTAAAAGTTTATAAGTTCTTCAAATGCTATTTCTAATTATACTTTCTTGATTATACTGATTATGCTTGTTTGTAAATAATCTGTCATGCTTTAACTAATAATAATCAGAACTAAATAAGAGTAAATAATATGTTTTATTTTTAACTCTATTAATATAAACAGTAAGTAACATTCCATTGTATATACTTCTTACAGCTTTCTCTTACATTTTTTTATTTCTGCCTCACTCCCTTTTATTTTCTACTCTCTTTTTCTTTTCTTTATTAATATATAGAAATGCTTTAGACTGTGTGGGCACAGTGAATAATAGGATTTGTATGAAAATTGAGTTGGGAGAAGAATGCTGAGTTTTATTGCTTGTTGGTAATTTTGAGTTTCATTTCACTTGCATACAGGCTGTGATGATCTGTGGAATACATTGTGGAGGTTCTGTCATGTTTAGATGCATTTACACTGCTAAATGAATGTTTGTCACTAGTTTTTAATAAGTTTCCCGCCAAAATGTTAAGAGAGACAATCTGGGATGTGGGCTGTCTTATGCACAATGTCCTTGAGTTACCTCAGAATCTTCAAATCACAGAATTCTCACAGAGAAACTGAAAGCAGTTAGTATAAACATTGACAAGGTTATCACACTGACACACCACAGATTCAGGAAAAATACTCTGTTCATAAAATATGTCAGTTATAATGAGTTTAAATGATGTAGTTCCTTGTAGTAAGTAAATGTCTTATTTTAGAAGGCATAAAAAATGAAACATTTATTTAAATGTTTTTGAAAATCTACTTAACAGCAGCATAATAATCTGTGTTAAAAATTTGTGTTCCAAACATATACTTTACTATAACTCATTTAATTCATCTGATTGACAAACATAAATAATCTTATAACTCTATTCTGGAAGAAATGTCATGTGATATATTTTAAAGCAGTAGGTTAGCATGATTGTAAAATCTGGTTACCAATATGTGTTTGCTGTGCATTATTTTGTATACAGCAGAC
Source organism: Protopterus annectens (assembly GCF_019279795.1). Classification (NCBI taxonomy): domain Eukaryota; kingdom Metazoa; phylum Chordata; order Ceratodontiformes; family Protopteridae; genus Protopterus; species Protopterus annectens. Next base: position 1,267,485,460 of record NC_056747.1, on the reverse strand, counting down.
AGATTTATTCTAGGGACAGCAAGTAGGATAGTGCTCTACTAACACACAACTCAGTGAGATCATATATATATATATATATATATGTGTGTGTGTGTGTGTGTGTGTGTGTGTGTGTGTGTGTGTGTGTGTGTGTGTGTGTGAGTGTGATGGCTTTTTTTCTGAGAATCTGCATAACTATCCAATATGATTTATAATAATTTCTATGAATACAATATTTTACTCTATTGACAAAATGAATGTTTGCCACAAGTTTTAATAAGTTTCCCGCCAAAATGTTAAGGGAGACAATCTGGGATGTGGGCTGTCTCATGCATAGTGTCCATGAGTTTCCTCAGAAGCTTCACTCACAGAATTTTCACAGAGAAACTGAAAGCAGTTAGTATAAACATTGACAAGGTTATCACACTGACACACCACAGATTCAGGAAAAATACTCTATTCATAAAATATGTCAGTTATGATGAGTTTGGATGATGTAGTTTCTTGTAGCAAGTAAATATCTTATTTTAGAAGGCATAGAAAATGAAACATTTATTTAAATGTTTTTGAAAATCTACTTAACAGTAGCATAATAATCTGTGTTAAAAACTTGTGTCCCAAACATATACTTTACTATAACTCATTTAATTCATCTGATTGGCAAGCATAAATAATCTTATAACTCTATTCTGGAAGAAATGTCATGTGATATATTTTAAAGCAGTAGGTTAGCATGATTGTAAAATCTGGTTACTAATATGTGTTTGCTGTGCATTATTTTGTATAAAGCAGACAGATTTATTCTAGGGACAGCAAGTAGGATAGTGCTCTACTAACACACAACTCAGTGAGATCAGATATATATATATATGTGTGTGTGTGTGTGTGTGTGTGTGTGTGTGTGTGTGTGTGTGTGTGTGTGTGTGTATATATGTATATGTGTATATGTATATGTGTGTGTGTGTGTGTGTGTGTGTGTGTGTGTGTGTGTGTGTGTGTGTGTGTGTGTGTGTGTGTATATGTGTGTGTGTATATGTATGTGTGTGTGTCTGTGTTTATGTGTGTGATGGCTTTTTTTTTTTTTTTTAGGTAATAACACAGGTGTTTCTGAGAATCTGCATAACTATGCAATATGATTTATAATAATTTTTATGAATACAATATTTTACTCTATTGACAATAATGAGTTTAAGTAAATGCTCATATACAAACAATTCAAGATTTTTTTGGAAGCTGTTGATAGAATTCACATGACAGAAAATAGATGCATCTTAATGCATGTAATGTCTGAATCATATTAGCCAAAGTTTTTGATTTAAATGAATGTTAGAACATAATTTTCTCTCCTCTTGATTTCTAACATTAAGATTATTTGAATGCTATTAGAATTCAAGTGGTATATATTACATAGATCTATATAATAGTATGAAGTTTTTAAAAAAAAAAAAAAAAAAAAGTTTATTTTAGTTTATATGATGCTGTTTTACCAAATGTGTAGTTTTGTCTTGATAGATAATTGAATTGAAAACTGTTAACCTCAGTTAAATATAACTAGTATTAAATTGATAAGGTGGTAGCTGAGGTACTGCTGCTTAGGGTAGGGGGTTAACTTGAGTAGTAAATACTGCTCTAAGTTGGAGTTTTCAACTCCAGGCGGGATGCAAGGTTTAATCCTTACATTATTTTCACTTGTTCATTGTTATATGTATATAGTTTTGATATCCACAATATATTTTGTACACTCATTGTCACTACAAACAAAATTGAATCCTATACAAAATCCCATAAGAGATTTAATAAATAAAGCTATATTTAAAGGTACACCTAAAAGAGGAGATGTAACATTATTTATCTTGTTATTTGTTATTTCGATCATAAGATTCTTGAGTTTTAAAATGCCAAATGACATCTTTAAAAGGAATTTCTTTAAACATTAATGGATTGAATAATCCGTGTAAAAGGGCAAGCCTAATAAGATACATTAATCTACACAAGGCCAATCTAGTCTTCCTGCAAGAAACCCATCTCTTGAAAAAAGATATTGATAAACTAGCCACTAATAAGTATGCAGTATTGGTTAGTTCAGAGCACACTCAGAAAAAGAGGAGTGGCTATTTTATGGAATAAAAGTATGCCCATTCCTAAAACCATTAAGTCTTATCAGGATGACAAAGGAATGTTTTGTATGGTTACAATACAAATTAATGGGAAGACTTACACTTTAATTAATGTATACTGGATACCTGGAATTGGTATTAATACAGTGAAACATCATATTGATAAGATCATATCATTCTCTATAGGGGATATTATTTTAGCTGGTGATTTTAATTGTATACTACATGAAAGTGATACTACCACTATAAAGAAAAGAAGAATTACATCTAATGCAAAACATTTAAATTATTTTGCTAATTCTTATCATTTGAATGATATTAATAATCAGATAGAGTCAAAATCATTACCATACACCTTTTTTCTAACAGATACAAAACTTATTCAAAAATAGATAGGGTCTTTATTTCTAACCAGATGGTAACAGATTTAATTAATTCCAAAATCATTTCATGTCCTATATCTGATCATAACTCAATTGTTTTTGAATTCATGATAAAAAATACTCATAATGTTCAGATCAAAAGGATACCAGCATACTTAACTCAGCTAAAAGACTATAAAGAATATATACTTTCAGAAGTACAGCATTTTCTAGACATAAATAATACTCCTGAAGTCTCCATTGTCTATGTTTGGGATGCCTTAAAATCATATCTATATGGACAAAGTATCAGATGGTATAATAACAAAAGGAAATCTTGGGATAAGGAATTGTTAGATATTCAAAGTAAACTAGACTCTTATAAACATAATAATAAAGAAAATATTATGGACAAGAAAGTTATTGAAGAAATAAACAAACTAAATGAGAAATACAAAGAAATTTTAACTCATAAAGTTAAAATAACTTTAGAGAAATACAAGTTTTTGTCTTATTCAATAAGCCCCAAATACTTACATAGACTTAAAAATAAAACAAAAGATTGAATAAACAAAACCATATCAAAGAAATCTTTTCTCTAAGGAAAAGAAGAATGTTTCTAGTATACCAGAAATACTGGATGAATTTAGAAATCACTTTCACAAGATTAACCATAACAACATTAACATGGAACCTAAAGATAAAATAAAGGAGTTTATAACCACAAACATGAATAAAAAGCTTAATAAACAACAGATTAAACTATTGGACAAGAGTATTTCATATACAGAAGTTATTACACAAATAAATAAGCTTAAATCAAACAAAGCACCGGGTAATGATGGTATTATACCAGAGATATATGAAATCCTTTCTAAAACTACATATTCATTAATACATAAGGTTTTTATTCTGGCCCAAACTGAGTTAATAACCCCCATCTTGGCAATATACATTTATTTCACCAATTTTAAAACCTAATAAAGATCCAACTAGATGTTCTTCATATCGACCCATCTCATTACTTAATGTTGATTATAAAATGTTTATGAGTATTTTTGCTGATAGATTGAAGACAATTATCCCGGCATTATAGACATAGATCAGACGGGCTTCATTGTAAATAGAAATACTTTTGATAATATAAGAAGAACTTTAACATTAATTGATTTTGCAAATAGGAAAAGAAAGATTTAACACTTATTAGTCTTGATATAGGTTCAGCATTTGATTCAGTAAGTTGGGACTATCTGTTTACCTTACTGAAGTGCACAAATTCTCTGATGCATTTGTAAATTTAATTGAGCATTTATACAAAGGAACGCTGGCTTATATTAAGGTAGGAACATATGTTTCACAAAAATACCCATTCTTAAAGGTACAAAGCAAGGATGTCCACTTTCTCCACTATTATTCACTTTAGTAATGGAGCCTTGGGCTAATTTGATTAGAAACAGTACTGACATAGAGGGTTTTGAAATAGAAGAAAATACAACATCAAAAATTCAACTTTTGGCAGATGATGTCCTAATTACATCAGCAGGATCTAATTCTTCTATGCAGTCTTTATTTGATAAAATGATGAATTTTAAAAGTATTTCTGGTTTAATATTCAATGAAGAAAAACTAAAATACTACCTATATATACACGAAAAATACTCTCATTAGTGATTTTACTAAATATGTACCCAACTCAGGTCAGATAACTTATTTAGGTATAATACTATCTAAAGATATTAAATCTATTATATATAATAACTATAATACCTGTTTTCTTAATATACAAAATCTTTTTAATACCTGGAATAATATGTTTTTACTATGGAGGAGAGACTTACAATTATTAAAATGATAATATTCCCCAAGATTTTATACTTAATACAATCAATAATACTTTCACCTACAAAAATAACTATCAAGAAACTGAATACACTAATGTTAAATTTCTTATGGGCACCTAATAGACCTAGGATTGCATTAAAGAAACATACTAATAGCTGGTCTCAAGGGGTATTTCTTTTCCAGACTTTAATTTATATATTATCTCTTCTATTATAAAAGTTATTACTTTATTAATAGATCGGTCATATGTCGCAAAATGGAAAGATTATTGGGAGCTAATTAGTATGCACTTCATGAAAATCTCCTTAACACATAAAAATATGATTATAAATAACTCCATGTTGTGGTTGCTAAAGGAATTTTGTACTTCACCTATTACACCTAAACATATGGTCTGTTACCCATTAAATATTATTATTAGTTATCGTAACTTTATATTCATGCACCCTAAGTATAGGGAATGGAATTTTATTGTATTCCTATAATTTATACTCAGGGTATGCTTATGTCATCTACTTCTGAAGGAGCTCATTTAGCTATAGATAATAATCTAAAGTACTGGTATCAGCTGATATCTGATAATAAAGTTAAAAATCTAGATTTCTTAAAACAAGAATTTGATCTAAGAGAAACTTGCTGGTTAGAGGTTCAGATCTTTAGACAACATCTCATTGATAGAATAGATCTAATGTCTATAACAGTTAAAGAATCTATTCCAAAACTGATTGATTATTTGATAATAAATTTACAGCATAAAGTTTCTGATAAAGGTAAACTTTCATATATACATAAAATTATCAGACAAGAAACTTTTTACAATGTAGATTCATACTGGAATTATTTCACCTCTATTAATGGGGACCCACCAACTCAACAAGATAAACAATATATATTGGAATCTGCTTATAGAACTACATCTTCCATTGTCTGGAGACTTTATACATGGAAATTTTTACATAGATCTTTTATACACCTTTGATGATGAATAAAATTAATAATAAAGATAATCTATGTAAGAGATGTAATGTAGAAATGAATGCTGACTGGGCTCATATGTTTTATGACTGTATGAAGTTGAAAGAATACTGGAAGTCAATTAATGAATTTTTGCAGGCTCTTTTTACAGATAATTTCATTATTTCTAAGTCTCTTATATTATTCAACACACCTGTACCTCAATGTGTTAAACGATTAAGCTTCCCTTGTTATGGTCTATCCTAGCAGTGGCTAGGAAAATAATAACTAGAAATTGGATTTCAGATACACCTCCTTCATTCAATGAATTTAAAAATGTTATGAATATAATGTGTCATATGGAAATAAGCACAATTAGAATGAGAACAACTAGAAAAACATCACATTTTATTGTATGGGATAATTTACAAAATTTGTTAAAAAAATTCTAATTTCAATAGCACAGTATTTTAGTTTAATTAATTGATCTGATTGTAGTGGATGTCTTTGTAAATACTTTAGTTGTTTTGTTGAATATTATAATAATACCTATTTTTAATTATTTGTATAAAATGGTTATGATATTTCTCTTATATGTTAAAACAATAAATTTGTTTTAAAAAAGAAAGCACAGCACAGACTTCATTTCCTGAGGATCCTCAGTTAAAACAACCTGCAGGAGGAGGTAGCAATGTCTTTTTACCTCTGTTTTGTTGAAAGTGTGCTGACAGGAAGGCCTTTTAAAGGATCATTAATTCTACCCAAAACATCATTGACTGCTCACAGTCCTCTTTGGAGAAAGTCTTCAGCTCTCGCTGTCTCAGCTGGGCAACCAGCATCTTGAAAGACCCTTCTCACTCTGGACATCACCTGTTTGAGCTGCTGCCTTCTGGCAGATGGTTCATGTCCATTCCATCTTGGACAAACAGACTTAAGAACAGTTTCTATCCCAGAGCCATACATGAACTGAACAATGCTATAAATCCTCACATTAAGTGCAGATAATACCCATTTGCACTATAAGGTATATCTTTACATTCCTGTGCACCTTAATGTATTCCTTTCATGTGCAATATACCTAAATGCAATAACTTAGTTGTTACTGCATTGCATTGCATTATATTGTATTGTTTCATATTGTATTGTATTGTTTCGTATTATATTGTATTGTTTCGTATTGTATTGTATTGTGTTGAATTGTATTGTTTCATATTGTATTGTATTGTTTTGTATTGTATTGAATTGTTTCGTATTATATTCTATTGTTTCATATTGTATTGTACTGTTTCGTATTGTATTGTTTTGTATTGTATTGAATTGTTTCGTATTATATTGTATTGTTTCGTATTGTATTGTATTGTTTCGTATTATATTGTATTGTTTCGTATTGTATTGTATTGTATTGTTTCATATTGTATTGTATTGTTTTCTCTTATTTATTCATGTTCGTTACATGTGTATTCAGCTCAGGAGGATGGCTACAAGTTTTGTTGGACTTGTGCAATGTCAGTAAAGGAACCTTATCTCATACACAATATAAAGTTCCCTGCACTGGATGCTGTCAGTAAAGGAACCTTATCTCATACACAATATAAAGTTCCCATGCACTGGATGCTGTCAGTAAAGGAACCTTATCTCATACACAATGTAAAGCTCCCATGCACTGGATGCTGTCAGTAAAGGAACCTTATCTCATACACAATGTAAAGTTCCCTGCACTGGATGCTGTCAGTAAAGGAACCTTATCTCATACACAATGTAAAGTTCCCCTGCACTGGATGCTGTCAGTAAAGGAACCTTATCTCATACACAATGTAAAGTTCCCCTGCACTGGATGCTGTCAGTAAAGGAACCTTATCTCATACACAATGTAAAGTTCCCTGCACTGGATGCTGTCAGTAAAGGAACCTTATCTCATACACAATGTAAAGTTCCCCTGCACTGGATGCTGTCAGTAAAGGAACCTTATCTCATACACAATGTAAAGTTCCCCTGCACTGGATGCTGTCAGTAAAGGAACCTTATCTCATACACAATATAAAGTTCCCCTGCACTGGATGCTGTCAGTAAAGGAACCTTATCTCATACACAATGTAAAGTTCCCCTGCACTGGATGCTGTCAGTAAAGGAACCTTATCTCATACACAATGTAAAGTTCCCCTGCACTGGATGCTGTCAGTAAAGGAACCTTATCTCATACACAATGTAAAGTTCCCTGCACTGGATGCTGTCAGTAAAGGAACCTTATCTCATACACAATGTAAAGTTCCCTGCACTGGATGCTGTCAGTAAAGGAACCTTATCTCATACACAATGTAAAGTTCCCCTGCACTGGATGCTGTCAGTAAAGGAACCTTATCTCATACACAATGTAAAGTTCCCTGCACTGGATGCTGTCAGTAAAGGAACCTTATCTCATACACAATGTAAAGTTCCCCTGCACTGGATGCTGTCAGTAAAGGAACCTTATCTCATACACAATGTAAAGTTCCCCTGCACTGGATGCTGTCAGTAAAGGAACCTTATCTCATACACAATGTAAAGTTCCCTGCACTGGATGCTGTCAGTAAAGGAACCTTATCTCATACACAATATAAAGTTCCCTGCACTGGATGCTGTCAGTAAAGGAACCTTATCTCATACACAATATAAAGTTCCCTGCACTGGATGCTGTCAGTAAAGGAACCTTATCTCATACACAATGTAAAGTTCCCCTGCACTGGATGCTGTCAGTAAAGGAACCTTATCTCATACACAATGTAAAGTTCCCCTGCACTGGATGCTGTCAGTAAAGGAACCTTATCTCATACACAATATAAAGTTCCCCTGCACTGGATGCTGTCAGTAAAGGAACCTTATCTCATACACAATGTAAAGTTCCCCTGCACTGGATGCTGTCAGTAAAGGAACCTTATCTCATACACAATGTAAAGTTCCCTGCACTGGATGCTGTCAGTAAAGGAACCTTATCTCATACACAATGTAAAGTTCCCCTGCACTGGATGCTGTCAGTAAAGGAACCTTATCTCATACACAATGTAAAGTTCCCCTGCACTGGATGCTGTCAGTAAAGGAACCTTATCTCATACACAATGTAAAGTTCCCCTGCACTGGATGCTGTCAGTAAAGGAACCTTATCTCATACACAATGTAAAGTTCCCTGCACTGGATGCTGTCAGTAAAGGAACCTTATCTCATACACAATGTAAAGTTCCCCTGCACTGGATGCTGTCAGTAAAGGAACCTTATCTCATACACAATGTAAAGTTCCCCTGCACTGGATGCTGTCAGTAAAGGAACCTTATCTCATACACAATGTAAAGTTCCCCTGCACTGGATGCTGTCAGTAAAGGAACCTTATCTCATACACAATGTAAAGTTCCCTGCACTGGATGCTGTCAGTAAAGGAACCTTATCTCATACACAATGTAAAGTTCCCCTGCACTGGATGCTGTCAGTAAAGGAACCTTATCTCATACACAATGTAAAGTTCCCTGCACTGGATGCTGTCAGTAAAGGAACCTTATCTCATACACAATGTAAAGTTCCCTGCACTGGATGCTGTCAGTAAAGGAACCTTATCTCATACACAATATAAAGTTCCCCTGCACTGGATGCTGTCAGTAAAGGAACCTTATCTCATACACAATGTAAAGTTCCCCTGCACTGGATGCTGTCAGTAAAGGAACCTTATCTCATACACAATATAAAGTTCCCCTGCACTGGATGCTGTCAGTAAAGGAACCTTATCTCATACACAATGTAAAGTTCCCCTGCACTGGATGCTGTCAGTAAAGGAACCTTATCTCATACACAATGTAAAGTTCCCCTGCACTGGATGCTGTCAGTAAAGGAACCTTATCTCATACACAATATAAAGTTCCCCTGCACTGGATGCTGTCAGTAAAGGAACCTTATCTCATACACAATATAAAGTTCCCCTGCACTGGATGCTGTCAGTAAAGGAACCTTATCTCATACACAATGTAAAGTTCCCTGCACTGGATGCTGTCAGTAAAGGAACCTTATCTCATACACAATGTAAAGTTCCCTGCACTGGATGCTGTCAGTAAAGGAACCTTATCTCATACACAATGTAAAGTTCCCCTGCACTGGATGCTGTCAGTAAAGGAACCTTATCTCATACACAATGTAAAGTTCCCCTGCACTGGATGCTGTCAGTAAAGGAACCTTATCTCATACACAATGTAAAGTTCCCTGCACTGGATGCTGTCAGTAAAGGAACCTTATCTCATACACAATGTAAAGTTCCCCTGCACTGGATGCTGTCAGTAAAGGAACCTTATCTCATACACAATGTAAAGTTCCCTGCACTGGATGCTGTCAGTAAAGGAACCTTATCTCATACACAATATAAAGTTCCCCTGCACTGGATGCTGTCAGTAAAGGAACCTTATCTCATACACAATGTAAAGTTCCCTGCACTGGATGCTGTCAGTAAAGGAACCTTATCTCATACACAATGTAAAGTTCCCTGCACTGGATGCTGTCAGTAAAGGAACCTTATCTCATACACAATGTAAAGTTCCCCTGCACTGGATGCTGTCAGTAAAGGAACCTTATCTCATACACAATGTAAAGTTCCCCTGCACTGGATGCTGTCAGTAAAGGAACCTTATCTCATACACAATATAAAGTTCCCTGCACTGGATGCTGTCAGTAAAGGAACCTTATCTCATACACAATGTAAAGTTCCCTGCACTGGATGCTGTCAGTAAAGGAACCTTATCTCATACACAATGTAAAGTTCCCTGCACTGGATGCTGTCAGTAAAGGAACCTTATCTCATACACAATATAAAGTTCCCATGCACTGGATGCTGTCAGTAAAGGAACCTTATCTCATACACAATGTAAAGTTCCCCTGCACTGGATGCTGTCAGTAAAGGAACCTTATCTCATACACAATGTAAAGTTCCCCTGCACTGGATGCTGTCAGTAAAGGAACCTTATCTCATACACAATGTAAAGTTCCCTGCACTGGATGCTGTCAGTAAAGGGACCTTATCTCATACACAATATAAAGTTCCCATGCACTGGATGCTGTCAGTAAAGGAACCTTATCTCATACACAATGTAAAGTTCCCTGCACTGGATGCTGTCAGTAAAGGAACCTTATCTCATACACAATATAAAGTTCCCCTGCACTGGATGCTGTCAGTAAAGGAACCTTATCTCATACACAATATAAAGTTCCCTGCACTGGATGCTGTCAGTAAAGGAACCTTATCTCATACACAATGTAAAGTTCCCCTGCACTGGATGCTGTCAGTAAAGGAACCTTATCTCATACACAATACACAATGTAAAGTTCCCCTGCACTGGATGCTGTCAGTAAAGGAACCTTATCTCATACACAATGTAAAGTTCCCTGCACTGGATGCTGTCAGTAAAGGAACCTTATCTCATACACAATGTAACGCTCCCCTGCACTGGATGCTGTCAGTAAAGGAACCTTATCTCATACACAATGTAACACTCCCCTGCACTGGATGCTGTCAGTAAAGGAACCTTATCTCATACACAATGTAAAGTTCCCCTGCACTGGATGCTGTCAGTAAAGGAACCTTATCTCATACACAATGTAAAGTTCCCCTGCACTGGATGCTGTCAGTAAAGGAACCTTATCTCATACACAATGTAAAGTTCCCCTGCACTGGATGCTGTCAGTAAAGGAACCTTATCTCATACACAATGTAAAGTTCCCCTGCACTGGATGCTGTCAGTAAAGGAACCTTATCTCATACACAATGTAAAGTTCCCCTGCACTGGATGCTGTCAGTAAAGGAACCTTATCTCATACACAATGTAAAGTTCCCCTGCACTGGATGCTGTCAGTAAAGGAACCTTATCTCATACACAATGTAAAGTTCCCCTGCACTGGATGCTGTCAGTAAAGGAACCTTATCTCATACACAATGTAAAGTTCCCCTGCACTGGATGCTGTCAGTAAAGGAACCTTATCTCATACACAATGTAAAGTTCCCTGCACTGGATGCTGTCAGTAAAGGAACCTTATCTCATACACAATGTAAAGTTCCCCTGCACTGGATGCTGTCAGTAAAGGAACCTTATCTCATACACAATGTAAAGTTCCCTGCACTGGATGCTGTCAGTAAAGGAACCTTATCTCATACACAATATAAAGTTCCCCTGCACTGGATGCTGTCAGTAAAGGAACCTTATCTCATACACAATGTAAAGTTCCCTGCACTGGATGCTGTCAGTAAAGGAACCTTATCTCATACACAATGTAAAGTTCCCCTGCACTGGATGCTGTCAGTAAAGGAACCTTATCTCATACACAATGTAAAGTTCCCCTGCACTGGATGCTGTCAGTAAAGGAACCTTATCTCATACAGAATATAAGGTTCCCATGCACTGGATGCTGTCAGTAAAGGAACCTTATCTCATACACAATGTAAAGTTCCCCTGCACTGGATGCTGTCAGTAAAGGAACCTTATCTCATACACAATGTAAAGTTCCCCTGCACTGGATGCTGTCAGTAAAGGAACCTTATCTCATACACAATGTAAAGTTCCCCTGCACTGGATGCTGTCAGTAAAGGAACCTTATCTCATACACAATGTAAAGTTCCCCTGCACTGGATGCTGTCAGTAAAGGAACCTTATCTCATACACAATGTAAAGTTCCCCTGCACTGGATGCTGTCAGTAAAGGAACCTTATCTCATACACAATGTAAAGTTCCCCTGCACTGGATGCTGTCAGTAAAGGAACCTTATCTCATACACAATGTAAAGTTCCCTGCACTGGATGCTGTCAGTAAAGGAACCTTATCTCATACACAATGTAAAGTTCCCTGCACTGGATGCTGTCAGTAAAGGAACCTTATCTCATACACAATGTAAAGTTCCCCTGCACTGGATGCTGTCAGTAAAGGAACCTTATCTCATACACAATGTAAAGTTCCCCTGCACTGGATGCTGTCAGTAAAGGAACCTTATCTCATACACAATGTAAAGTTCCCATGCACTGGATGCTGTCAGTAAAGGAACCTTATCTCATACACAATGTAAAGTTCCCCTGCACTGGATGCTGTCAGTAAAGGAACCTTATCTCATACACAATGTAAAGTTCCCTGCACTGGATGCTGTCAGTAAAGGAACCTTATCTCATACACAATGTAAAGTTCCCCTGCACTGGATGCTGTCAGTAAAGGAACCTTATCTCATACACAATGTAAAGTTCCCCTGCACTGGATGCTGTCAGTAAAGGAACCTTATCTCATACACAATGTAAAGTTCCCTGCACTGGATGCTGTCAGTAAAGGAACCTTATCTCATACACAATGTAAAGTTCCCCTGCACTGGATGCTGTCAGTAAAGGAACCTTATCTCATACACAATGTAAAGTTCCCCTGCACTGGATGCTGTCAGTAAAGGAACCTTATCTCATACACAATGTAAAGTTCCCTGCACTGGATGCTGTCAGTAAAGGAACCTTATCTCATACACAATGTAAAGTTCCCCTGCACTGGATGCTGTCAGTAAAGGAACCTTATCTCATACACAATGTAAAGTTCCCTGCACTGGATGCTGTCAGTAAAGGAACCTTATCTCATACACAATATAAAGTTCCCTGCACTGGATGCTGTCAGTAAAGGAACCTTATCTCATACACAATATAAAGTTCCCTGCACTGGATGCTGTCAGTAAAGGAACCTTATCTCATACACAATGTAAAGTTCCCTGCACTGGATGCTGTCAGTAAAGGAACCTTATCTCATACACAATGTAAAGTTCCCCTGCACTGGATGCTGTCAGTAAAGGAACCTTATCTCATACACAATGTAAAGTTCCCCTGCACTGGATGCTGTCAGTAAAGGAACCTTATCTCATACACAATGTAAAGTTCCCCTGCACTGGATGCTGTCAGTAAAGGAACCTTATCTCATACACAATGTAAAGTTCCCCTGCACTGGATGCTGTCAGTAAAGGAACCTTATCTCATACACAATGTAAAGTTCCCCTGCACTGGATGCTGTCAGTAAAGGAACCTTATCTCATACACAATGTAAAGTTCCCTGCACTGGATGCTGTCAGTAAAGGAACCTTATCTCATACACAATGTAAAGTTCCCCTGCACTGGATGCTGTCAGTAAAGGAACCTTATCTCATACACAATGTAAAGTTCCCTGCACTGGATGCTGTCAGTAAAGGAACCTTATCTCATACACAATGTAAAGTTCCCTGCACTGGATGCTGTCAGTAAAGGAACCTTATCTCATACACAATATAAAGTTCCCCTGCACTGGATGCTGTCAGTAAAGGAACCTTATCTCATACACAATGTAAAGTTCCCTGCACTGGATGCTGTCAGTAAAGGAACCTTATCTCATACACAATGTAAAGTTCCCCTGCACTGGATGCTGTCAGTAAAGGAACCTTATCTCATACACAATGTAAAGTTCCCCTGCACTGGATGCTGTCAGTAAAGGAACCTTATCTCATACACAATGTAAAGTTCCCCTGCACTGGATGCTGTCAGTAAAGGAACCTTATCTCATACACAATGTAACACTCCCCTGCACTGGATGCTGTCAGTAAAGGAACCTTATCTCATACACAATGTAAAGTTCCCCTGCACTGGATGCTGTCAGTAAAGGAACCTTATCTCATACACAATGTAAAGTTCCCCTGCACTGGATGCTGTCAGTAAAGGAACCTTATCTCATACACAATGTAAAGTTCCCCTGCACTGGATGCTGTCAGTAAAGGAACCTTATCTCATACACAATGTAAAGTTCCCTGCACTGGATGCTGTCAGTAAAGGAACCTTATCTCATACACAATGTAAAGTTCCCCTGCACTGGATGCTGTCAGTAAAGGAACCTTATCTCATACACAATGTAAAGTTCCCCTGCACTGGATGCTGTCAGTAAAGGAACCTTATCTCATACACAATGTAAAGTTCCCCTGCACTGGATGCTGTCAGTAAAGGAACCTTATCTCATACACAATGTAAAGTTCCCTGCACTGGATGCTGTCAGTAAAGGAACCTTATCTCATACACAATATAAAGTTCCCTGCACTGGATGCTGTCAGTAAAGGAACCTTATCTCATACACAATGTAAAGTTCCCCTGCACTGGATGCTGTCAGTAAAGGAACCTTATCTCATACACAATGTAAAGTTCCCCTGCACTGGATGCTGTCAGTAAAGGAACCTTATCTCATACACAATGTAAAGTTCCCTGCACTGGATGCTGTCAGTAAAGGAACCTTATCTCATACACAATATAAAGTTCCCCTGCACTGGATGCTGTCAGTAAAGGAACCTTATCTCATACACAATGTAAAGTTCCCTGCACTGGATGCTGTCAGTAAAGGAACCTTATCTCATACACAATGTAAAGTTCCCCTGCACTGGATGCTGTCAGTAAAGGAACCTTATCTCATACACAATGTAAAGTTCCCCTGCACTGGATGCTGTCAGTAAAGGAACCTTATCTCATACACAATGTAAAGTTCCCCTGCACTGGATGCTGTCAGTAAAGGAACCTTATCTCATACACAATGTAAAGTTCCCCTGCACTGGATGCTGTCAGTAAAGGAACCTTATCTCATACACAATGTAAAGTTCCCTGCACTGGAAGCTGTTAGTAAAGGAACCTTATCTCATACACAATGTAAAGTTCCCCTGCACGGGATGCTGTCAGAAAAGGAACCTTATCTCATACACAATGTAAAGATGTTCTTCGTGTTTCACTGTTGCAGTCATAACTGTAGGGTACTCCTGCCAGCAGGCAGCCTGAGGTCAGCCAGAATATCAAAGTCTGGGTCCGGCGTCGGCTGTATCAGTTAAAAACCTGACGTCAGAGCGTATGGGTATAAGGCTGACAGCCTGTGCCATATTCTCCAGTCTTTCTTGTTGTGCGGTGCAAAGCAATGCGCTAGTTGTTGGTTGGCGTTTTCAAGACAACGTGGTGCGATTGTCGTCGGTCCGAAGTTTTCTACTTCTCTTCTCAAAGCTAAGTACCCCGGTTGGGGAAACTTTTTTCTTGCTCCTCCGATGTCAGAAAAAGTTAATAATTGTGTATCGTGTGGAAAACGAATACCTCATAAAGATTTCCACTCTTACTGTCTACCTTGCTTAGGCCCTGACCACGACGTTTCTTGTTGTCTGTTCTGTGCCAGGTTTAATTCTCGCACTATCAAGCGTAGGTACGATTGGGCCTTGAATTACTTCGGTAGACGATTTAATTATAGAATGTCATCGGAACCGACTACCGGATTACAGAAGAAGCGCAAAGACAAGGACAGGCCTCCAAGGTCCAAACAGGATACGTTGCAGCCGGAGCCAGCTTCGGGTTCGGCGGTCATCAGTGAGGCACTTTTGCAGCCCCTGTCGTCCGCCACTTCAGGACCGATGGCCGACACGGACTCACACGGTGAGCCAACTAGGCCTAGTAATTTGTCTGCTGCAGGACCTTCAGACGTCGCTCCTTCAGATGGGTCGGGAACCGCTGTGCAGGTACCGGCTTCTGAGAGGGTCTTCAGGCCTTCACACATTACTATATCCACAAAGACAAAAGCTAAGTCAAAGACTCCTGTTAAACCCAGACATTCTACTCAAGCTTCTTCGAATACAGCCCCCAAGACTCAGAAACAATTACTTCGGATGGCTGAGGATTTATTAACTATGATAAGGGGCTCTCACCCTCCTCCTGAGAAAAGGCCTAGACAGGATATCCCTTATGATTCCTCTGATCAGGCTTCTGTATCTTCTGTTTCTTCATCTGATCAGGATTACTCCTTCCCTCCTTATGAGGATTCGGATGCAGAGGATTCTGTTCCCTCTGCCTCCCCCTCTGAAGATTTCTCTTTTGGGGAAACCTTGCATGAGATGAGGGAGCATTTTCATTGGGAAGGTCAGGATTATTCTGCTTCCAAAAAGAGACTCAGGGAATTCCTTCTTCTCCCTCAGCACAGGCCTTTAGCTATTCCTCCTGTACTTGATATTGTGGATGATGCCTTCTCTGAAGCTAACTTGAATCCTGATTTCCTGCCTCTTGCTCCTTCTAAGCCTGATAGATTTTACAGGGTCCCTGATTCTCATCAATTCTTATTTAAGAACCCTTCTGCTGATCCTGAAACTATTTTGCAAGGTTCCAAGGCTGCTAAGGCTGCCTCCTCTAAGAATCCTATCCCCTCTGAGAAGGATTCTCGTGCTTTGGACAGGTGGGGCAAAAAGGTTTATACTTCAGCCACCCTTTCTATTAGAGCTTTAAACTGCCAGTTTCACATGTTTAAGTATCAGCAGTTTCTTTTATCTGTTTTAAAACAAAGGATTTCTGCCTTTCCTGCATGTGCTGAGGACAAGGAATTACAGGATGTGTTGCATGCTACTGAACAAGTCAGCAAACATAGTTTACATTGTGGTTTTGATGCCTTAGAGGCTTCTTGCAGGGTGGCTGCCTCTGGTACTGTTATCAGGAGACATGACTGGCATCATGAGCAGAATCTACCTGAACAAGTTAAGGCAAAATTGCTAGATGCCCCTGTTCAGCATGATGTCCTATTTGGGTCTAAGGCTGAGGAGGTTATTAAAAAGATGGAAGAAAAAGCCAAGTCTATGCAGACTGTAAAAGATTTCTTGCAAGTTCAGCCTCCTAGATTTTCTAGGAATTGGCCCTCCAAAAATTGGTCTTTTCCCACCTCTGACAGGCCTCAAAGGGGAAGATATAGATGCTCCAGAGGTAGGGCGCAGGCTCAGGCCTCCTACAGACCTAGACAGTGGACTGCTTCTTCACCTAGAAGGGGAGAAGACAGATCTCAAACCCAAAGAAAACAGACTCAATGACTCCCTCTGTTGGGCTTCAGGCCCTCCTTCCCTGGACGCCCCTCTCGGAGGAAAACTTACTCTTTTTTACCAGAATTGGACTCACATTACCCAGGACAAATGGGTGTTAGACTTGATTTTGAAAGGTTACAGATTCCACTTTCACACTCTGCCAAGGCCTTCAGGCTGGCCAGATCTGCCAAAACATCAATGGACAGAGGCCTTAAATCAAGTGGATGCCTTAAGGGCCATAGAACCTGTTCCACCTCTAGAGGTGGGGAAAGGTTTTTATTCAAGACTTTTTCTGGTCCCAAGAAAACAAAACTCCTGGAGACCTATTCTGGACCTCTCTATATTAAACACCTTTTTGGAAATTCCAAAATTTAAGATGCTTACACTTCAACAACTTCTTCCAATGCTTGCACAAGATTCTTGGATGGTAACATTGGACTTAAAAGAGGCTTACTTACACGTCCCCATAAGGCAACATTGCAGAAAGTACCTCAGATTCAAGGCAGGCTCGAGACACTTCCAATTCTCTGTACTGCCATTTGGCTTATCTACTACGACCAGAGTTTTTACCAAATGCCTGGCTCCAGTAGTAGCTTACTGCAGACTTCAGGGGATTCAGATTTACCCCTATCTGGACAACTGTCTAATTCAGGCAGACAGCAAAGACCTTCTACTTCATCATCTGCATTTTGTTCAACGTCTTCTCCTACTACTGGGATTCTCAGTGAACACAAAAAAGTCACATTTGATTCCTTCTCAACGAATGACCTTCTTGGGAGCTCTTTTGGACACAAGTTTACAGAAAGCCTTCCTCACTCCAGAAAAACAGTTACATCTGGCTTCTATCTTCAAGACCTTGGCAGCATTAACTCAGCTCACTGCAAGGAAATTCATGCAGGCTCTGGGCTACATGGCCTCTTGCATCCTGTTGATTCCAAATGCGAGGCTTCACATGAGGAAACTTCAATGGTACCTAAAGAGTGTATGGTCTCAACATTGCCACAGTCTGGATACAATGATACCACTGATTCCCTGCCTCCAGAAGGAATTCCTTTGGTGGTCCAGGGCGTGTGTTTTGAACGAAGGCAAGCCCTTTCGTCTGCCTCAACCTACTCAGACCATAACCACGGATGCCTCGGATTATGCATGGGGAGCTCATTTTCAAGACAAATGCCAACAGGGTTCTTGGACAAACAAACACCTTCTATGACACATCAACTTGAAAGAAATGTTAGCAGTCCAGAATGCTCTTCTAGTCTTCCAGACCCTTTTGAAGCCAGGACCTCTGCTAATCAGAACAGACAACACCACAGTCATGTGGTACATAAACAAGCAAGGGGGCTCTCATTCATACCCCCTTTGCAGACTTGCCATGACCGTATGGGATACAGCCCTAAAGTTGAATCTGGATCTTCAGGCACAGTTCATTCCAGGAAAACAAAATCTCTTAGCACACAGCCTAAGCAGAAACATTTTGGATCCTCACAAATGGATGTTGGACGCCAACTTATTCAGCAAGATAACTGCAGTTTGGGGCTGTCCTCAGATAGATCTATTTGCATCTCATCTCAACCATCAGTTGCCTCTCTTTTGCACCAGGTCCTTCCACAAGACAGCTTGGAAAGTGGACGCCCTGTCATTCAGTTGGAGGAATCTTTCGGGATATGCCTTCCCCCCTCTTCCTCTTCTGCCTCGGGTATTACTAAAGATAAAGCTGGACAAACCCAGTCTAATCATTTTGATAGCTCCAAATTGGCCTCTTTAGTTTTGGTACCCTTCTCTACTGCATCTTTCCTTGGTACCTCCTTGGAATCTTCCTCTGACCCATTCTTTACTGTCCCAGCATCAGGGTCAGGTATTTCACTCTCAAATAAAGACTCTCTGTCTGGCAGCTTGGCTCATCAAAGGCAATTGATCCCTTCTTCTCTTCCTAAACAGGTTCTGGATGTTCTTTTGGAAGCTAGGCGTCCTAGTACTAGGAAATCTTATGCTTCTAAAAGGAAAAGATTTTGTATTTGGATGCAGGATCGTGGCTCTGATCCTTTAATACCAGATATCTCATCTATCTTACTTTATCTCTCAGACCTTTTGATTAAAGGTCTTTCTTTTTCTTCCATTAAAATTCATGCTTCTGCTATTTCAGCACATTTCAATTGTGATCCTCCCATTTTTTCCCACCAGTTGGTCAGACAATTTCTGAGAGGAGCTAAGAATTTAAAACCCCCTAGAACTCCTCCTGTCCCTCCTTGGGATCTCAATTATGTTTTGGAAAAGCTTACTTTGCCTCCTTTTGAGCCTGCTGCCTCTGCGGACATTAAGTTCTTATCTTGGAAGACAGCTATCCTGTTGGCCTTGACTTCTGCCAGAAGGGTGTCAGAGCTTCAAGCCCTCATGGCCGTGGAACCATACCTCATCTTCCATCAGGACAGAGTTTCCTTGAGGACCAATCCTACATTTATGCCTAAGGTAGTCTCTAGAGTGGCTCTAAATCAGACTATTCACCTTCCTACCTTTTTTCCTAAACCCCAAAATAGGGGGGAAAGGATCTTACATTCATTAGACGTACACAGGCAGCTACGTTTTTACCTGGACAAAACTAAAAGTTTCAGAAAATTAGATCAATTGTTTATTTCTTTTGCTTCCAGTTCTCTTGGTAAAGCCATTTCTAAGCAAACTATTTCCAAATGGATTGCTCATGGTATAAGATATTGTTACTCTCTTCATGGGAAACAAATTCCAGGTACCGTCAAGACTCATTCTACTAGGGCAGCTGCCACTTCAGCAGCCTTTCTCAGAGGGGTTCCTACCAAGGACATTCTGGAAGCTGCCACTTGGAGCTCAGTGCATACTTTTCCCAAGCACTATAACCTCCCTTTGTACTCTAAGTCTAGGGTAGGCTTTGCCTCTGCTGTTTTGCAGGGTCTTCTAGCTGCTCCTTCATCTTCATAACCTCCTCCCGTATTCTCAGCTTTGGGATTCTACCCTACAGTTATGACTGCAACAGTGAAACACGAAGAACATAGTACAGTTGTGTATACCTACCATAAATGTAGATGTTCGAGTGTCTTCACTGTTGCAGTCGGTGTCCCCCCCCCCCCCAGACCCCTCTTGTTTCTATGTGCTTACTGTGGTTTCCTTTCCACTTCCTTTCTGGTGTATTTGTGTTTCCTTTGGGACACCTTTTGGTTTTATAGGGGCTTCTGACATCAGGGGCAAGAAAGGCTGGAGAAGATGGCGTCGGCTGTCAGCATTATACCCATACGCTCTGACGTCAGGGTTCTAGCTGATACAGCCGACGCCGGACCCAGACTTTGATATTCTGGCCGACCTTGGGCTGCCTGCCGGCAGGAGTACCCTACAGTTATGACTGCAACAGTGAAGATACTCGAACATCTACATTTATGGTAGGTATACACAACTGTACTTTCCCCTGCACTGGATGCTGTCAGTAAAGGAACCTTATCTCATACACAATGTAACTCCCCTGCACTGGATGCTGTCAGTAAAGGAACCTTATCTCATACACAATGTAACTCCCCTGCACTGGATGCTGTCAGTAAAGGAACCTTATCTCATACACAATGTAACTCCCCAGCACTGGATGCTGTCAGTAAAGGAACCTTATCTCATACACAATGTAATGCTCCCCTGCACTGGATGCTGTCAGTAAAGAAACCTTATCTCATACACAATGTAAAGTTCCCCTGCACTGGATGCTGTCAGTAAAGGAACCTTATCTCATACACAATGTAACGCTCCCCTGCACTGGATGCTGTCAGTAAAGGAACCTTATCTCATACACAATGTAAAGTTCCCCTGCACTGGATGCTGTCAGTAAAGGAACCTTATCTCATACACAATGTAACTCCCCTGCACTGGATGCTGTCAGTAAAGGAACCTTATCTCATACACAATGTAACTCCCCTGCACTGCATGCTGTCAGTAAAGGAACCTTATCTCATACACAATATAAAGTTCCCCTGCACTGGATGCTGTCAGTAAAGGAACCTTATCTCATACACAATATAAAGTTCCCCTGCACTGGATGCTGTCAGTAAAGGAACCTTATCTCATACACAATATAAAGTTCCCCTGCACTGGATGCAGTCAGTAAAGGAACCTTATCTCATACACAATATAAAGTTCCCATGCACAGGATGCTGCCAGTAAAGGAACCTTATCTCATACACAATGTAAAGTTCCCATGCACTGGATGCTGTCAGTAAAGGAACCTTATCTCATACACAATGTAAAGTTCCCCTGCACTGGATGCCATCAGTAAAGGGACCTTATCTCATACACAATGTAAAGTTTCCATGCACTGGATGCTGTCAGTAAAGGAACCTTATCTCATACACAATGTAAAGTTCCCCTGCACTGGATGCCATCAGTAAAGGGACCTTATCTCATTCACAATGTAAAGTTCCCCTGCACTGGATGCTGTCAGTAAAGGAATCTTATCTCATACACAATGTAAAGTTCCCCTGCACTGGATGCTGTAAGTAAAGGAACCTTATCTCATACACAATGTAAAGTTCCCATGCACTGGATGCCATCAGTAAAGGGACCTTATCTCATACACAATGTAAAGTTCCCATGCACTGGATGCTGTCAGTAAAGGGACCTTATCTCATACACAATGTAAAGTTCCCATGCACTGGATGCTGTCAGTAAAGGAACCTTATCTCATACACAATGTAAAGTTCCTATGCACTGGATGCTGTCAGTAAAGGGACCTTATCTCATACACAATGTAAAGTTCCCCTGCACTGGATGCTGTCAGTAAAGAAATCTTATCTCATACACAATGTAAAGTTCCCATGCACTGGATGCTGTCAGTAAAGGGACCTTATCTCATACACAATGTAAAGTTCCCTGCACTGGATGCTGTCAGTAAAGGAACCTTATCTCATACACAATATAAAGTTCCCCTGCACTGGATGCTGTCAGTAAAGGAACCTTATCTCATACACAATGTAACTCCCCTGCACTGGATGCTGTCAGTAAAGGAACCTTATCTCATACACAATGTAAAGTTCCCTGCACTGGATGCTGTCAGTAAAGGAACCTTATCTCATACACAATGTAAAGCTCCCCTGCACTGGATGCTGCCAGTAAAGGAACCTTATCTCATACACAATGTAAAGTTCCCATGCACTGGATGCTGTCAGTAAAGGAACCTTATCTCATACACAATGTAAAGTTCCCATGCACTGGATGCTGTCAGTAAAGGAGCCTTATCTTATACACAATGTAACTCCCCTGCACGGGATGCTGTCAGTAAAGGAACCTTATCTCATATACAATGTAACGCTCCCCTGCACTGGATGTTGTCAGTAAAGGAACCTTATCTCATACACAATGTAACTCCCCTGCACTGGATGCTGTGATGAGATGGGAGCCCCTTTGCCAGTCTGCTGCTGTTTTCATTACCATTTACCTCTCTGATAGACCATTTGAAATGCCCGATTCTTCTAAATACACTGACCTTTTCTCAAATGTGGTGCTTTTTTATCCTACAACTAAACACAATAATTTCTCTGCAGCCCCCTTAGCCTTTTCATAAACTGCGGCTAAAACTGAAGTTTTCATTTTTCTATAAGTATGGAGTCTTCCAAGCTCTTTCTACTGTGCTTTTGTAAAAGGAAGTACAAAAACACCATTATACAATCTGGAAATCTGATAAGCCAAAATATTTACATAACCATATATTTTAATTTCAACGTGATGCATTCTGCACACAGCACCTACACCACCACCTCAGAAATTACGACTGTCTGTTAATGTGCACTAACTTGTATACAAGTACATGTACACAGTGGCGTTTGGTTTGCTTCATGCCTTCCCCTGAGAAACACCAGGTGTATCTGTGCAGATGTTCACTACACTTTAATCATATTCACAGTGACTACATCTTCATACGTCTTATAAAAAAGACCCTGAACATTAAAAAACACTAAAAAAAACATTTTTTTTTCTTCGCACACACCAAGCATGTAGAACTTGGAAGCATTTTGTAAACTAGCTGACCTGCATTCTTATATTTTATGAATGATATACAAGTGTAAATAAAAGGGTTTTTATGTATGGTTGCCCCAGTGGCCTCATCATATATTGCTGCTTGGATGAAGCCTTGGGTGTCTCAGTCTTACTCTGTTCGATGCACTGCAGTATAGTCTGGAATGTTTACCGCTTATGTTTCCCATACAACTCTCTCAGCCATGAAGAAATTAGGATGCAACATCAAACGGATGTAGCAGGTCAAGGCACAGATGTTAACCTTTGACAAAGCTGGTCACTCATTAAACAATGTGCATCAGAACACTGGCTGCTTTATAACCTTTAGAATGTACTATGGCATTTTATATCCAGTGCATTATAAGATACAGCTAAAAGCTTCTTATATCTAATTACGTTAGTCACTGAACTAATTTGGAGCAGTTCAGAAACTTCGTTTGCTGGTTACATTGTTTCTACTGCTTGTCATTTGTACATTTCAAAATGTTGCTCATTTTGCCTCTGCAAAATCATATATCCCAAGGGGAGATAGTAATATTCCATTCTGTCCACCAAGGCTTGAAGGCAGGAATTAATTACTAAATAATTTATGATGCTCCATTGTTACCAGATACTGCAAACATCAGTGCAGTCAGTTAGACAGGATTCTGAGCTTTTAGTGGTAATGCTGATGGCGTGTTACATTTGTGTCTGCTGTGTACAGTTTGGGATTTTACTCACAGAGAGGGCTCAGAGACAGTGAAAGAAGACTAAACCCCATGCTGTGAGCCACTAACTAGAACTGACCCTCACCCACTCAGAAGGAGCAGTCTTACGTGCTGTGTAAGCAGTAAGGTGGCACCACTGATGGGGGTGGTGTGATCTTATCTTACTTATTCCGCAGACACCTTTATCTGAAAAGGCAGATCCATTACACAGAATCAGGCCTGTCACCTCTTCTGAAGCATTGGAACTAAAGTAATTAATTATTTAGTTATCTCTGGACTTGTGGGGGGGGGGGGTGCTGTACAGCAATGCTGGAAAAAGTATTCTCTAAGCATTTTTTTCTAAGGATGCAGCTGTCATTCAGAGTTCATGCCATTTTCCATTCACAACAATAAATATTTTGTAGACAGAAAATTGTAAATGTGTTTGCGATACCAACAAAATGGGAAAAAATTGAATGTGGTTTGATACAAGTCATAATAAACAGTTATTTTCATCACATTTAATATAAGGAAAGCGGGCTGGTTTCTTGTATATCTAATTGCAAGGTTATACCATTTCTTTTAAAAATTAGTAATTTTTCTCATTCGTAAGTAGCAATTGCATAACAAAATGATACACACTGTGAAAATAGATCCATTCTGTATTTTAGTAACAGCTGCTGTAAACAAACAAGTCTGATTTCAACACGTTTGGTTTTGCTGCAGTCCTCAGCACATCAAGCTTCACTAGACCCTCTTTCGTATTGCCACTAACTTGTCATTAAAAGAACTTTTAGGAATTGTTTGTGCCTCTAGCTGGGAACTGTTTAATCAGAGCAACCTACAGCTAGGTGGGGAATAACATTAATATGTTGTCCTAGTTATTCTGTTCTTCTCAGTTCTTCCCGTTATTTTATCTGTCATTTTATCTTATCAAACCTTGGTCATGAGGTCATACTGTGGGCCTAGGAGATGGTTCTTTTGACAGTACATAATACCATGTTTCATCACTTTTTATTCAAAATGTAAATAAATGCCTCGATTCAATTACAATTTCCTGTAGCACAGATCTTAATGTAGCAAGATGTGCAGATATTTAGGGCAACCTAAATTAAGACAATGGCAAATCAAAACCATCAATATCAGTACAATTTTACCAATGCAAATAAACAGCAGCATAGTAATCATAGCTTGAGAAATCTCAACTGGGCAGCTGACATGTGTGACTAGAATGTGCCCAGCTGCATCACATCTGTCTTAGAACTCCAGACTGTGTGTCATGACGGAAAAAAATCACAACTTCCATATTTTGGGGAGAATGCATAAGGAAAGCAACTAACTGTAAGGTATACTTGCATAAGACTATACTCTATGCAGCGCTTGGCCCAGCATATGTCATTACATCCTACACTGAGTTAATTAGCTAGCTATACAGGTCATTCCTTAATATCACTCGTTGTCTACCTAATGATATGCACATTAGAATTTTTTTTTTACTTCGTGGCTAAGACTTTTTCACTAAAGTCTTTAGACTAATATTAAAATGCTGTTGTGTTTTTATGAAAGATGTGTGCCATGCTTCCTGTAAAAGCCCTAGTCTGTTCTAGTGATATGAAAATGCCTCATCCCTTCCATTTTTGACAAAGAAATGATGCATACAGGTCCCCCCCAACTCATGTAGTTGCATGCCTTTTCCATGTCTTTTTTTTTTAACCTCAGGGTTAAATTTATAATGCCATGGGCCTTGTGCAGAGTGACGGCCAAAAGTTACCCCCTCCCCCACCAAAAGGTGGTCTCCAAAGGTAAATCTGCTACCACCCTTGTCATGCTGAATAAATAAAATATCCCTCTTCACTTGTATCCTTCAGCAGATTTAGGACACTGCACTTTTTGGTATGAATTTCCTCTGGAGAAATCAGACTGTCCCCTCACTGAAATGAAGTATTCATATGCTAAGACTTTATCTAAACAAAACTGCCTGAGTATAACCCCTGCCCTCAGCATACACACATCTTACTCACTGCTTCCATTTTGGTGAACTTATAGCTGCTGGGTTATCCTCTGTAAAGCCACTTTTTTGACTGCTCAGCAGACATTAGTCATAGGTGAGTGGCCAAGAGTCCAGATTTTATTGGGGAGAAGAGGGCCACAGCTGCAGCAGAACCTAGAATATATCCCAGTACTGTGAAGGATGTGTTATTTATTCCTTTTACTATCAGAGTTAACTGTTATTCAACATTAATCAGTGGGCTCCTAGGAACCTTTTGTTAATATCTGATACGACAGTTGTACTCCCTAAAGTCTGTCTGCTTAGCTGTTTATTTTACCAGTAGAGGCAGGCTGGTGGATAAAACTACCTGGTTGTTGAAGGAGAAAAGCATTGGAATATATTAAATTTAAGGAGTCAACAAAGGTAATTTAAGAGAATGGGAAAAAAACTAAAAACATTCACCAAAACCACTTTCAATGAACATATCGACAATTTTATTTTTGCAGGGGCCAAGGCCACTGCACTCTTTATGTGGATGACACCCACACACTCCCAGAATTATATAAATTAACTCTGAAGTCGTGCAACAGTGAAGAAAAAAGCAAACTCTACTGTCACTGAATGTAATTTCAGCAAACAGCACTCACTCGTTTTACTTTCAGCAAAACTACATTAGTTGACACAACATACTCCCATGATTTAATATATTCCAAGAGAAACTTATTTTTGACTATGGGAGTGAATTGCTATCTGATAAGCACAGTGTTATTACTGAAGACAGACAAATGATTTAAACCTTTTAGTTCTTTCGGATACACCAGGGGTGTAACACAATTGTTGCCTGTGGGGAGCTTTTATAACATTGTGAACAGGTTGGCTTCAGTGTTTTTTTTTTTAATTATTATTATTATTATTATTTTTATTTTTTTTTTTTTAATTTTAGTGACCATGGCCTTAAGCATAGGTCGAATAGGTGGCTGCCTAGGGTGCAGCTCTAGCAGGGGCGCTTTTCCAGTAAACTGGATAGTGTAAATAGACCAGGATGGGGGCACCAGGTGGTGTGTGTGTGTGTGGGGGGGGGGGGGTGCTGTGGAGCCCTTTTGCGTAGGGTACCAGTAGACCAAAGCCCGGTCCTGTAAGTGACCACGAACCAAGTATGTCTAGTTAAATAACTGAAAAAATAGCAACCTGTACCTCTCAACTTATAGCATCGGCCTTTAAAAATTACAGTAGAGAACCATAAAGGGGAGCACTTAATTTCAGAATAAAAGGTCTTCAGATACAAGACCCCCACACAATTACTGAAAATGAATATTTGTGCAGGCTTAATTCAATTATTAAATAATGTGTGTGCTCTTAAACAGGTCTAGTATTATGGAAAAGATGACCAGGGCTAAATTGAAAGTCAAAAGTCATGGTGATATGCCTAAATCATGGCAGTTTAGAGTTGTGTCTGTGACCCACAGAATTAAGAACTGCCTGAGACTTTATTTTTAACATTCTCCTAATTCTGAATCCCAGAATGTTTCAATGAGTATGTAAGAGTAAAAGGTTCTAAATTACAGTTTGGTAGTTTGAGCTGTGGCAGTCTCACATTTCAGCAAAGCATATTTCACAGAATGCTATTTCCTTAACTTAAACTGAGCAAAACAATATGCTGTGAAAGATAAATTAAGCTTTTACCCTGAGGTACAGTGACCCTAGAGCTGATTATAATGAGTTAGGGTACCAGAGGTCTCCTCTTGAGTGGTGAAGGACTTTAACACCACATAAAACTATGTTTTTTCTGTGCTTTTTGTTATTCACCAAATGCTATTTCAGTCAGTGTCATTCAAAGAAATAACATTTGGCACAATACAGTTAGGTGGAACATGCCACAGCCTTTGACGTACACATGGGTTTAGCAAATTCAGTAGTTTCTAATATGCCTGCACATTAAGTTGTGCAACCTCTATATATTACCAACCAGTTTCTCATCCACCAAACAGTTAGGTCCCCCACCTTAAGACCCTACAATGTTCCCAACAGCTTCCTGTCAGGTAAAGTGCCAAAGGTCTTATTGACGAATTAATATACCATGCCCTCAGGGTCTCTTTAGTCACCTCACCATCATCAATTACAATACAGTAGCAATACTGTCAATGGGTGGCCATCATGTGATTGATCTTGAAGAAGGTATATTTAAGTTTGGGGTGTGGTGGGTGTCCTCCACATGGGGGATGCATTTATTGCAGAGGTTCAGCAAAACTTGTTTCATTCATTTTTTTGATCAATCAACAATCAATATATATGTATTCATTATCAACTATCAGGCAGAGAATGAATATTCTAGAAACTCTACTGGTCAGTCTGCTGAGACACCTTTTCTCCATCACCCATTACTACCAATTTCCAGGAGTGAACACTGCAACACGTGAGTGCCTATTTTCAAGTGTAATGTGGAAACTGTTGTCTGGTGTAATGAACTTACCGAAGCAATAGTGTTCATGTTTGCAATATGTCAGGTATTTTAGTAAGGATGTAGCTAAGGGTTATGTGGGGGGGGTATAAATCCAAAAACAGCACACTTAACTGAGAAACAAAACACGTTGGTTACAATAATAATAACCTTACTATGTAACTATTTTGTATATTTGACTTAATTTTTAATTTTTTAAGGCTAGGTACTTGTTGCTTATTAAATTAGCACATAAAAAAGTTTATCGAATAAGACAGACCTAAATGGCAACTTAATTTAGCTTACCTTGTAGTCAACTAATGTCTTTACAGCGTAAATCATATGTATGTGAGGCATTTAGAAAAGGTAACACACTATGCTGCTGACTTTTATACTGCTGACTTTTATACTGACTTGGAACAAGCTTAATATTAAAGTTAACACATTAGATTTTAGGAAATATGGAATACACCTTGTAACATGTTTTATAGTATACACAAAACTCTGGTTACGTTGAGGCTGTTTGTATATACAGGCATTGGCATTTTAAATGAAGATCTAATGTCATTAATGTTAATTGCAAGCACCTGTATTATCTATTTAAATACTACTTGTAAATTTAATGGCTGTTGTCTGAGGAAGTTCTACTATTTTGTGGAATGAAAAACGCTGGCAGCGTTTCACATATCATTTTTTCTTCTTTTTTATGTTGTTAACAAAAGTGGAATATTACATGGATTCTACTAAATTAAAGCGTATTTGAACTTTTATTACAAGACTCCATCTTTAAAACTGGTGTAACCAATGTGTTTTGTTTATGTGGGGGGTATGTTAGCTGGGAATAATGTGCTTATTCTTGACCACTGTTTATCAGAGATAGGGGGCAGATCATGGGTGAATTTGTGATTTCCCATCCAATGATCAATGTTTTGTTTAAATAATGTCAGGGGTGAACTCTGCTTCATGTAGATGGGGAGCTTATTCGATAGAGTGGGGATCCTTTGAGACACATACCTGTCTCTCTAGCATGTTCTATTTATGTCGCAGGCAAAGTTCAGCTCCTCAAATCTAATGTTTCTGTTGCTGTTTGTTTTGCAGATGTGCAACAGATCCATCAGAGCTGGAACTGAGGATGCCTTATATAACCGGCAAATATTGCCTCTCAGTAACCTGTAGGAGACTGAGTACAGAGATAGGTCCTTAAAGGAGTACAACAGGTTTCTCTAATATATTCCTCAACTTCACAGCCCTTTTCCTTCCTATTTACATTGTCCTCTGTAAAGCAACAACAATAAAGCATTAACAATTTTTATAATTCCCCTTACTTCTGTAACAGAAGCCTACCTTCTCATACTGTGATGGTTTCACTTACAAAATGATTCTCTCACATTTGAATAAAGCTTGCTGGAGTCACCCAATTACTGACATCATCGAGGCCAGGCAGTGCAGGTACTTTTTTTTTTTTTTTAATCAGTTCCCTCCCCCAAAGTGACATCACCACAGCCGTCATCTGATTCTAACTAAAATAGTAAGACTCACCCATTCTGTGATGTCATGGCTCCCTTGTCCTTCCCCCAGCCTGAGTGCTGTTCATTTTATTCAGTAGTAGTGTAGTAACACCAATGTTTGGAAACACAGAAATTTGGTAAGCATACTTGTACATTCTGCATGGCAAATGATGCTTAGGTGGTGTATCGCTTGCATATTTGTCTGTTGTATTTGCACCAGATACTGCTAGTGTGCAGTGTGGGAATAGAAAGATTAAAACATTACCCTGGTATCAGAGGTGGCAGTGCAACATATTCATAGTGGCTTAACATGAGAGTAGCTCTAAGCAAGCACCATGTGAAACCTGAACAAGCACCTAGAATTATTCAGTGCAGCTTCCACACCTTAAGTCTGAAAATGAATTCACATACTCACATGAACAGGAATAGCTGCATATTGATGGCTAAAGGTGTATGGGCATGTCGGGTGGTTACTACACTGCAAAACTGGTATGTAATGGTGGAGATATTTGGAAGGCATGAGCAAACACACCAGTATATTAAAGCCATAGCACCAATTGAACTGGAGGCTGGCAAATAGATTTAGTAAGGGATTTTGTCCATGCACAAATATTTCAACAGTGATTCTTTGCAGTGGCATCCATTATCTGATTCAAGGTAAGTTAACCTTGATGTCCTTTATTTAAAAAAACAATCAATAAAAATTTACTTTGTTATAAGTGCCTTCTGGACACAAGAAAAAGGAAGGGTAAAATATAGCAATGTGGTTTGTATGTACAAAGACAAATCCAGGGACACTGCAAAAGTTTTTTTTTTTTGCAAACCAACCAGTGGTGTAAAAACATATGAAGGCAAACACTGCATACCAACACACTTTGCACATGTAAATCTCAATTTTTAACAAGGTGGAAGCATGAAGTGATACCTCAACACTTAAATTAATAAAGATCTAAACTGGTTAATAGTATAAATGTTTTATTCTATAGCTCCTTGGTGCAAGACCTTACTGGATGTGATTGCAGTCAAGTAAGGCCATGGCTACAGTGCAGCAAAAAAAGTCCCCTCTAACAAAGGAAATGCTATTGCAAAGATGAGTCAAGCACCCTGCTGAGATCTGCCAAACAATGGAATTACCAGGTCAAATTACCCTCAGGACTTTGACAGCTAGGGAAGCTAAGTGTTATGGGGGAGGGGAGAAGTAAATGGACTGGAATTCATTGTCTCACAAATTAGCGCCATGTAAACTGAATTAGAAAAAAAGGCAGCAGTGAACAGCACTTTGAGTGTGTTCTGTGGCATTTGCACTGTTTCTGTTTTAAGTAGTCATCCAGCAGCAGGGAATGTTACTTACACTGTTCTATTTTACTTAGTACTTTGTATGCATGCAACGTCTATGAAATGACAGGAACTTTAGGCAAACGGAGGCCTGCATGATGTAACATTTTTGAGCCAAACAATGATTTCTGGGATACTGGATGGCAACCTGATTTATCCAAACCACGTCAATATGCCAGCCTCCAGGTGGTCAGAGTCTGGAATTACATATAAAAATATTTAAAATCCTGTAAATAATCCCAGAGTGCTGTTAAAGTGTAGGAAACATCATACCATGATGTTTTAAACATGTTTTTTGAGTCTGTGGGTGCAGTACTCCTTTAAAGGGACAATCCCAGGGATTTTTTGTTTTGATTCTGGTCTTTGTTTACATTTTCGGTCTGGCTTTCTGGGCATGTCCCAACTTTGGCTGCGGGGGTTGGGGGAGGGTGCTTACAGGAAGCATCAGAGGTGTTAGGCAGATTCCTTCTCAAATTGCAGTTGTACTCACAACAGCCCTCAGTCATTCATTAGTTTCAACTGTCCTTTTTATCCTCAGAGAAACTAGCTTTTCAAGAATGTTATGATCTGACTTGTTGATTTATCTAAAGCTTTCGACATGGTTAATCACCAACTCCTTCTACACATACTGACGTCCCTTTCACTTGACTATATATGGATTGGTTTACATCTTACCTTGAAAACAGACAACAGGCTGTACTCTGGCAAAATAAACTATCACATCACCTTCCAATCTCACTAGATGTTCCACAGGGCTCCATACCAGGTCCACTCCTTTTCTCCATTTATATCAACGACCTTCATTTAGCCATTCCACTCTCCGCCTGCATTCAATATGGAGACGACTCTACTATAATCTGTTCAGCCACTTCCCAGGCCAAACTTCAGTCTCTTAAACAAAAAGCTTTCAACACTGTAGACCAATAGTTCTCTAACCACTGCCTCCTCCTCAACCCCAAAAAACTAAATTATTACTCTTCACACCAATCCAAAAGTCCATCCCTCTACATTTCACTCTCACATCCAATAATGGTACTCTTATTTCTCCTGACCCAACCACCAAACTCTTGGGAATTACAATTGACAATAACCTAAACTTTGATACTCACATAAATACCACTATAAAAGTAGTTAACAGAAAACTAGGATCCCTCTACAGAATCAAACCCTTTCTTACACCAATAGCTAGGACTGCTACAGCCAGAACTCACTTAATCTCAACCCTACTCTATGCTTTTCCCATATACACCAACCTCTCTAAAAACAACCTCAAAAAATTAGCTATATCCTATAATAATATTGCTAGATTTGCTACCGGCTCTCCTTTTAGAACTCATCACTGTCTGAATCTAAAACAACTAGGCTGGTAAGAATTTCTTAGCCAGCTTCAATTTTACCAACTTACAATAGTCCATAAAACCCTGTATCAACCCAGCAACACTCAATACTCTCTAGCCTCATTTTACCATGTAATAACCTCAAGATCATATGCTCCTCAAACAAAATGTTGATTAATACTACCAAATCAAAAAACTCAGCAGGTGACTCCTTGTTCTCTAACTATGTTGGAAAAGTATGGAATCAACTACCACATGACCTTACGTCTCAGACCTCTCTCTCACTTTTTAAAAGGAATCTAAAACTATTTCTCAATAACCACTGGTTATGCTCCTGTACCAACCCTGACTAACCTTTTTCCTTTACTCTTATTTTCAGCCTACATCCATTACAATCTTCCCTACAATACCTCTATATACTATGTTCTGCATACAAATCTATCTTTATATGTATATTTGTGTAGTACAGGGTATTCATACCCTGGATTCCTCTGGTGAGGAACCTTTGAGGGCATTCCAAATGTTGCAAGTACTTGGTTATGTACATGCCAAAAGGGGTATTGTATTCAGTGGTGGGTCTGATAATGTCTGAGCAGATACAGTGGTACTATACCTTCCTTGGACCTGGATGCCATACCCTTACTTATGAGTTGGGTGACATAGAATGAGTTCCTTTCTATCTTGGTTATATGTTGGTCAAAGGCCAGAAAACTGTCCACATATGTTTCCAATTCCTAACTACTGGGTCATCTCTTAAGGGTGTTTATCGATGGAGTAATTAGATTAGGTGGATGATTTCCCAAAGGGCACTGTAATATATTTCTTCACATTGAGTTTTAATCTGTGGCTTTGGCACCAGTCATTTGTTTGTGTTAGACTCTTTTGTAGGATGCTGGTGTCATGAGGGGTGTCTATGATAGCTCCCAATTTACATTCATCTGCAAACTTTGTGAGCCAGGGGACTTTGACATTAACCTTGACTTCCAAGAAGAAAATTCCAAACAGGAGAGGGCCCAACGTGGAGCCCTGACGTACTCAGCTAGTGACTGGTCTCTTGATGGAGGTGGTCTCACCAATCCTGACTTCTTGGGGTCTATTTGTGAGCCAGCCAGCAATCCAATGAGTAATGTAGGGATTTATGCCTAGCTCTGAGAGCTTGTCAATAATACCAGAATGGGGTATTGTATCAAATGCCTTCGCAAGGTCAAAGTAGGCAGTATGCACCATTTTCCCCTCATCCATAGCCTTGGTGACCCTCTCAAAGAAGTCTACTAAGTTCAGTAAGCAAGACCTTCCTTTAAAGCCAAACTGGGATGGGTCCAGTGTCTGTAAGTTTCCAGTGTCCTTGTTGATCATTTCCATTATAATTCATTCCGTGATTTTCATATTAGACTTGTCAAACTAATGGGTCCGTAGTTCCTGGGATCAGCTGATGGTCCACCCTTATGAACAGAAATAACCATTTTGGCCCTCCCTTCACCTGGCACATAACCTATTTTGAGGCTGTAGCAAAAGAGTGCCTCAAATGGTAATACTAGGTCATGTTTTAGGCTATTTAGTAAGCAAATGGGGATATTGTCAGGGCCCAGTGAAGCAGTGTTTTTGGTCTTAGTGAGTACCACCAGGACCTGCTCCCTGCAGATAGTTGAGGGGATATGCTAGTAGGGATTTCGCGGGGGAGTGGAGGATGAAGTTAGAGATAAATTTATCAGCCAGTAGATTCACTCTGTCACCCTGGTAAGTAAACATTGTGCTATTCACTGAGTGTTAACTTTAAGGTTCCTGACAAAGCTGAAGGAGGCCTTGTGATTGTCCTTAACTTGGGAGGCTATTCTGACCTTGCAATTGGACTTCTTGAACTTTACTAGACAAATAAATATACCTAAAGGTTGGTCAAACAGACAATGCACTTGAGTTTCTCCACATTCAAATCACCATAGGCAAAATACATGCCACTTCCTTGCAAGCTATAGTTCCCCCTCTATAACTCAGGAAACCTATAACATATATTTAAGCTTACTTGTAGCACTCACCATCCAACCCAATACCATATTAATGGGTGAACTTAATTACCCCACTACTAACTGGGAATCATAAAATGGGCAGGCACAGGGATTCCTAGATCTTGAAAGCACAAACTCCCTGGAACAGTGTCACTATGCCGACCAGGGGTGCAAACATATTGGATCTGGTTCTCATTAATGCAGGAGAGTGCTGCATACCCCTAGCGTAATGTCTTGTCTGATAAGGTCAGACCATAAAACTGTCTTTTTGAAGTAAAAATAAAAGCCAGAACTGCAGATAACCCTAGAATGTTCAGAAACTACATCAAGGCTAAGATCCTGCTATTAAGTGATAACTTGGCAAAATTTCAAGCACCCCAAAACCTTGACAACATTGTTACCTACTTGAAACTGTTTACAGAAACCCTATGTAAACATGTTAATAGCAGCATAGAGGCAGCAGCACCTATCAGAAAGAAGTACAGAACTAAATCAAAAAACAAGTCATCCTGGTGGAATCACATTATCAGTAGGCTGTATAACAGAAGGAAGAAAACCATGGCAAAAATTAGGAGATGCAGCAACCAGCAGGATAAAATCGCTCCAAACTAACTAAAGAAACAACTGAGAGGACAAATAAAGTCTGCCAAAGCCAAATTTGAGGTAAATTTGGTCTCCCAGTCTAGGACAACCACAAAGCATTCTTTAGCTATGTCCACAACCTCAAAGGGAATACACAAATGTGTTAGAAGTTTGTCATTAATGAAGCCACCTATATTGAGCCAGAAGAAATAGCAAACCTAATTAACCTCTGACTTTATCCCTCTCTCCCCTTCAACCTCACCTCAGGAAACACCATCAACTACAACTCCCCCTACTCTCACTGTGGAACAGGTCTTCCATGCTCTTTATAAGACCAAGAATAATGCATCAATAGGTCCAGACAATATTGAAGGATGCCTTCTAAATAGCATGAAACATGATCTAACAGGCTCTCTAGAATTGCTGATTAACTGTAGACTCCAAACAAGCTTCATGCCTTACAAATGGAGAACAGCAATAGTCATCCTTCTGCACAAAGGTGGGCCATTTACAGACCCTGGAACTACAGACCCATAAGTCTCACTAGCCTCATATGCAAAGTCATTGAAAGAATTATCATGGGAATGAGCAATAATGACATAGGAAACCTCTAAACACTGGACCCAATCCAATTTAGTTTCATCAAGGGCAGGTCATGTCTACTCAGCTTGGTGGACTTCTTTGAGAAAGTCAGCAAAACAATAGATGAGGGCACAATGGTTCACACTGCCTACCTTGACCTGGCCAAGGTATTTGACACAATACCCCACTCGGGCAGTGTTGACAAACTCAAGAGGTTAGGTATAAATGCTTATGTCACCAGGTGAACAGACAGCTGACTCACAGATAGGACCCAGGAAGTTAGAATTGGGGAGTCCACCTCTACAAAGAGGCTAGTAATAAGTGGAGTCCCTCAGGGATCGATCCTAGGATGGCTTATTTTTGGCATTTACTTCTCTGAAGTCAAAGCCAATATCAAGGGCTTTTGGCTGTCTAAATTTGCAGATAGTTGCAAATTAGGAGCATAGTTTCATAGCTTCATAGTATAGTACTAAGCTATCTGCCCTGGGGCATTTGTAAGCCTAGCCATAGTGATGTGGCTTTTGCCACCCCATGAAATGGTACAAAAATTTACAGAATAAATCTAGAATACTGTGCCTCTGTCTAGTAGTGACACAATGAAGGTCCCCTTATATAATAGAATTAGTTTACTGTGCCCCTGTCTAGCAGTGACACAGATGTGACCCCTGGGGTAAACTTACAATCTCCCATCCACTCATCAAGATTTCTCTTGAAGAGAGTCAGTGAGGGGCTCTGCCTAATACGAACTGGGATCCTGTTCCAAAGCATGGGAAGCCTCTGGGTTATGAATCTATCCCTCCAGCATGTCCTATTCATACTTGTGCCGAGGTTTAAGTCTTTAGCTCTCGTGGTCCTGATGGATTTGGATTTTTGAGGTGGAGCATGTCCATCAGATCCTGATTGGACATGGCCTTGGACATACGTCAGGCAGAGATCACCTCTGAGCAGGCGGTATGCTACTGAATAGAGCTGAAGTTTCTTTAGTCTGGCAGAATAAGACATATGTTGGAGACCCTTGATCCTTTTGGTGAGGTACTTTTGTGGTCTCTCCAGCTGTTGCAAATGCCGGGTGAGGTACATACCAAATGGGGCATTGTACTCAATCATGGGTCTGATGAGGGAGGAATATAGGGGTACAATGACATCCTTGGATCTGGATGTGAATCCCTTCATGATGAGGTGTGCAAGGTAGAATGTTTTTCTAACCACTTTGGCAACATGGGTGTCAAATGAGAGGTCGCTGTCTACTTGGGTCCCTAGGTCTCTGATTACTTTTTCCGTACTCAGTGGGTTGCTGTCTATGTGATAATTTGTGGGTACTTTGTTTTTTCCAAAAGGGATGACTATACATTTTTGGCATTTAGTTTAAGGCCGTGACTACGGCACCAGTTGTCCGTTTCAGTGAGGCCTTTTTGTAGGATGTGTGTGTCTGCTGGTGTATCGACTATGGCATCTAGTTTGCAGTCATCTGCAAACTTTGTCAGCCACAGCCCTCCCATGTTTGCTTTAACATCTGAGAAATAAATGCCGAACAAGAGGGGTCCCAGGACAGATCCCTCTGGGACACCACTTGTGACTGGCTTTGAGTCTGACATTGCTCCAGTGATTTTAACTTTATGGGTTCTGTCCTTTAGCCAGTTTGCAACCCATCTAGTGACATAAGGGTTTACTTTTAAGCTGTTTAGCTTATCTATGATGCCTGAGTGGGGTATTGTGTCGAAGGCCTTAGCCAAGTCCAGGTATGCTGTATGGACTGCTTTGCCCTCATCAATGGCTCTAGTGACTGTTTTGAAAAAGTCAACCAGGTTTAAAAGGCAGGATCTTCCCTTTACAAAGCCAAACTGGGTGGGGTCAAGTGTCTGTAGGTCCCCTATGTCTCTGTTTATGAGTTCCATAATGATTCTTTCCATAGCTTTGCAGACCAGGCTAGTTAAGCTTATGGGGCGGTAGTTTCCAGGGTCTGTAGAGGCACCCCCCTTGTGGAGTGGGACCACTGTTGCTGTACGCCAGTGTTCAGGTACATATCCCGAAGTAAGGCTAAGGTTAA
Source organism: Protopterus annectens (assembly GCF_019279795.1). Classification (NCBI taxonomy): domain Eukaryota; kingdom Metazoa; phylum Chordata; order Ceratodontiformes; family Protopteridae; genus Protopterus; species Protopterus annectens. The sequence goes on along the minus strand of NC_056747.1, from coordinate 1,267,447,846 downwards.
ATAGCATTTTTATGTGTGGGTTTAGCTCCAGTAATAGAATCCCCCACTGACACAAAAGTTCTCCAGGAAGGGCTAACACAGAGAAATAACTTGTGTCAGAGCCATGGACTAAAACTTAATACCAAGAAATGCATAATAGTATCCTTCAAGAAGTTATCCACCCCTGGTAACTATAATATTGACAACATATCCTTAAGAGTCGACCCAGTAGTCAGAGACTTTGGGGCACACATGGACAGTAATCTTGCCTTTGACCATCACGTGTCCTACAGCAGTGACAAAATAATTTTCTGTTGTGCAACTTATAAATAAAAGTATGGCATTTAGGTAAGGAGGTCATTGTTCCACTTTATTCAGTGTTCATTATACCCATCATTGAGTACAACACCTCCTTTGGTATGTACCTAACCAAGCACATACAACAACTGGAATATCCACAGAAGTTCCTCACTAAAATAATACAGAGTGTAAGTAACATGCCCTATGCAGACCACCTCTAAGCCCTATCCCTGTATTCCGTCTACTACAAGCTGTTGAGCGGAAATCTATGCTTGTCATACAAGGCATTGTCAGACTCCACCTTGACGGACCTCCTGCATATCCGCAAAACAAACAGAGCCATAATAACCCATTCTAAAGATTTAAACCTTGCCTGTGATATAAATAAGACCTGATGGACAGACAGGTATGTATTCCAGAGACTACCCCTTCTTTAGAACAGGCACCCCATCCATGTGAAGCTGAGTTCCTCCCTAACCTAATTCAAGTGTAACTTAGACAATACAATGGGGAACAGGAAATTCACCCCTGGTATGGCACCTATATCTCTAATGGACACAGACAGCCTGTAAATGGTCCATTTCCCAGGCCTCTGCTTGTAAATGTTTCATCTGCTAAGCCCCTCCTTACACTTATCAGGTGTACCAGAACTCATCAGAGATTTGGGATGCATGGCTGGGCTTAAAAAAGCCCTTGTGGTTGTTAGTCTAGTACACAGCTATGAACCATAGTTTCTTGTCTATAAGAGTTACCCTTTTTGATTTTAGCCATGACTTTTTTCTTATGTTATATACTCTGTTAAGGTACGGATTCCATCACTGGTGTTTGGTTTAGGAGTTTAGATTACTTTTAGTAGATATGGCAACCTTATGGCAGCCTCATTGCCGCCATTTACATGTTTATACAGGGTTTCTGTGAATAATTCTGATAGGTAGTTGTGTTATTGGGGTTTGGAGGAGCTGTGCATTTTGGCAAACTATCTCTTAACAGGATGTAGTTCATTTTAGTTCCTAAATGTAACAGGTTTAGTTGAGTTTTCCCTGTTGGTGTTTATTTCAGAGGAAACAACTTTGTGGTATGACCCCTCACCAATGAGGACATGACTCGGGGAAGGGTGCACTGATCTCCTATCTTGGTGAGCACTACATCCAGTATGTGTGATCCTCTCGTTGGACTGATCACTGTCTGGCCCAGGCATTCTTGTTGATAAGTCCAAGAAATGTTGTGCTAGTGAGTTAGAGGCAGTGTACATTTCCCAGTTTGTAGAGGGGAAGTTAAAATCTCCCATGAATAGAGTATTTAGTTGGATGGTTAGCATCTGTAGTGGATCTAGGTAAGAGTTGTATGTTTTGTGGGTGATCAGAACATGGTAAAGAACCTTGTCTATGGAGACTTGGACATTGAAGAACTCCAAAGCATCATCCTGTTTAACCAAGCTGGAGTTGTATTTGCTGCGAATGTAGATCAAGGCACCTCCACTCCACCTTTATCCCCTGTCTGTAATGCTGTTGATCTAAATGTATGGAAGGCACTGTAGCCTTCCACTGCCAGAGTACTTTCCGTGGCTTTAAACCAAGTCTTGTTAATGACACAGATGGCGCCACTCCCCAGAGTGAGATGAGCTTGTAGGGTGTGAAGGTTCTTATATGGGCTCCTACAATTGAGCAAAAACACTCAAAGGTTCCTTTTATATTTTTTTGGATATGTTGTTAGTTTTATCATTCTAACATTGTCTAAAAAAAGGATCTAAGGGGTTTAATAAAATTTTAGCCAATATCTGAAAGCCCAGGGGGACAGGTACAGACCATCCCTAGCAAAGCAGTGGGGTCTGTTAGCCATGTCCTCCCCTGCTGATAAAGACTGGATTCTCCATGATAGGACTCTAGAAGCTAAACCAATTATTAACATCAGTCATTTTCTCTTCATACTGTGGCATCGTCCTTGGTGAAGGTAGAATGCTGCTCAATGCACGGCACGTACCTGTTTGTGACACATATTCAATGACATCCATAATGACTCTTTTCATATAGTCCAGTGACATACATCTCAGTCATTTACGTCCACATGGACTATGCTAGAATCATATTGGTACCTGTGGTGCAGTGACCTGAGTGCATGTATGATATTGAGGATCCTGGCACTGGACAGGCAACTAACCACTATCTTCTCCTTGTCCAGCCTGATGAGAGCAGCATCTGTGTGTCACACACTAGAATCCCCTATGGCAAGAGTACTAGGTAAAGTGAAGATGGCGTCTAATGTTTATTCTTCACCTTGTCTTATGGGCATTGCTCTTGGGGGATCATTGGGTGTATGCTTGTGTGTCATGTTAGGCTTTGCTTTTCATGTGTGCTCTTGTGATTGCTCAGGATAGGTGTTGGCTTAGGAGGTCTTTGAGGTTTGGAAAGGTTTCTTTTAAGTGCCTCAGCATAAGAAGGTCTATCTGTGTGAGGTGAGTGAGATGTGTGAAGGATGTGGTGTGTGTGCTTGACAACATGGTTTCTAAGCTGGATTTTTGCCTCCAAGGAAGTTATGTATGTACAAGTCTTGCACGCCATGTTGTTTTCTTTAAAGACTAAAAGGTTGTCTGAGTACATGAGACAACTGCTACATTGTCTCATGATGCCCATATCTACCAGTCTGGCTGAAGAAACATTAGGAAATTGCAAATCCATGTTGTCAGGACCTGTATTAGGGTTGTGCTATTATGGTTTAAAGACTTGCTTTTACAGGGGTGAGCTGAGTAGTGTGTCTAGGGTGAAGACTAGATGTTAGTGCTGTGATCTGCTACTGGTACAGTTTGAGGTGCTACCTTGCGCTACGCTTAGCTTTGTGCAAAGCCTTGTTGTGTTATAGCTTAAAGTCCTAAATACTAGCGCTCTTACAAGCAAACATTCGACAGCAGTGTTTATCAATTCAGAAATAATGGCAACTGCTCGTGACCGAACTGAGTCAACAAGGCAGCTTTTGTAAGAGCTACTATCAGCTGTGACGTTAGAAGCAGACAATGCTGGTTTCGAAGCATTAACAATTAGTACAAACTCTGACATGGTTGCATCTTGAGACGTTACTACTCATTGCAAAACAAAATCAGTTGCAAAGTCTGAAACAGATGACACTGATGCTGACTTTCAAACATCAACATTTATTATAATAATGTCAAGTTAAAATTAAGAGCTGAACAATGATTACTATTTGATGAAAACCCAATGATTTTGGCAAACCATCAATGTGGCTTTGCAACATTTAAACAGACCATCAACCTAGTTTGCCTTGAGTGCTACGAAATAAATTACAAAACAGTGGTTATATTCTCAGTTCTGGAACACCTTATCATACTAGTCAAAACCTAAAACAAACAGGAAAAAATAAGAAAGACAATAATAATAATCTGCAGGAGGTAATGTTTTAGCAAGTAAAAATGCAGTTATCACTTCATGATTAAATGCCGCAGCTGCTTGAACCTGCTCTAGGAATAACTAACAACAGAAGAAATCCTCAGTGGCAAGTCTTGATAAGCAGGAAAATCATAGTCCTGAGAATAATACAAGAATTGTAGGACTCTGAACTTACAGAAGGTCTGGTTCCCATGGATTCCATAGCATACTTGGAGACACAGTCTCATAAATTAATGGGGGTCACATCTGACATCATGTTAGTAATGTCTTAATGCATACTGAATATAATTTCAATTACATCCAAACCCCAGTAAAAAAAGCAGCAGTGTTAATATCAATGTTCATACCCAGTAGCTGAGAAAATTCTTCTTAAATGCAACCATGTAGAGTAGCTGTCCTATCTCTTAGTGGAAGGCTAATAATCAGTTATAACGCAAAATAAAATGCTTAATCTTCACAATCTGTACAAACTAGGTTCATTCTAGGTTAACCTTCTCATAGCCAAGATATTGCACTCCTCCACTGGGATGTGAAATATTCACTATATAAACAAAATTGTTAAACACAGACAAATTTTTGGTTCAGCATTGTACATTTTGAAAACTTCATATTTTGTGCATTTCCACTGTAAAGAATTGGTAAGCAGTCAGATATTAGTTTACTGTTTAAAAGTTTTATTGTCATGTTTTTCTTGTTTTGTTTTTAATAAAGATCTAGGTAGCATCCCGGGTCTTTAGGGAAACCAGATCACATTCTTACTGTTTCTAGGAAAAAGGTTTCACAGTATCTAACTGGTATTTGAGCTGTTTTGAATGTGAGACCTGATACAATGAATCCTGACAGTTCAAAAATAAAACTGCAGTCCAAAAATAAATATATATTTAAATAAACAAAAAAGTTCTGCAACTCACTATTTTTGCAAGAGGGGTACTATACCACCTTCATCCCTGGCTACATTTCTATATAATACTGTGAGGTACTAAGACCTCAGACCTCCCATGCATTAGCATGCATATGAACTTACACCAGCTATTTTAAGAATCAGAATTGTATTCTTTGGAGTACCAACAGGCATCCATTATGGTTCAGTAGTTACGCATGTTTCCTTAACAGAAGCTAAGGTGAGATAGCAATATGCAATAAGCAAATATGAAGACTATCTTCTTTTACTGGGGGAAAAGGTCAGGTTTCTTCTTGGTTTTTGGTCACTGCAACAAATGCAGGCACAGGCTTCAATTTCAGCTATCACATGTACAATACATGGCTCCAGTGGCAAACATTTTGAAACCTCTGTGTTGCTTAAGAAATCATATTTCTCTTTTCTAGGTTCAGAAACTCATTCATTCTTTGTCACCTGGGTTGGATTAAGTCGATCTGTCACAAGACTTGGAGAGGTTTCACTTAGGCTACGTCTTCGTTTAGGACTATAAAAGCAGTTTCTCACATAAACTTCATCTCCAGCTACAAAACTTCTCCAGTCTGTATGTTTGTTCACAGTCTTAGGTCAAAATACATTACAATGATTTGAGTTAAATAAGATCACAATATTTCATAGGAGATTTCACTGTCAGAACTTTTGCCAGTCTAAATTGATTCAGAATTAAGTTTGAGCCATTATTTGGTGTCATCAGCAAAATAAATTTTATATATATATATATATATATATATATATATATATATATATATATGTATTTTTTTATCATTATAATCCCTTTTCACATCAGTAAATCCCACTGCTTTCATATACTTTCTTGTATAAATTTTCAATATATAATCAGTAGCTTGCTACATGTTGTTAATGATTTCTTTAAAGTTCTGATCACAAGCTTATTTGTAACTACATTTCTGTCAGAAATAGATTAAAATTTTTGTATGTAACACTTTTTATTACCACTTAGTTTTATTCCTGTGAGCGCTCTCCCTGGGATTCACAGAGTGCCCTTACATTTTCTTCAATTGCCTAGCACAGGTAGATCAAGTTATGAGATCCATAAACAATGCAGTTCATATTTAACTTGTGCGGCAATGGGGAAGAGGTCATTATCAGCTAACTTGCACATTTCTGAATCTCATTTTTCACTGCTCTTGTTAAAAGTCCTTTGTTACAGAAGTGTGCTTTGGCAACCCATGCAACATGTTGTGACAGGCACCCCCCAAAACTTTCACAAGTACAAACACATTTAGACAGTCATGCACACACACACACACACACGCACACACATACACACACACACACACACACACACACACGCACGCATTCACGTGTGGACACATGCACACATGCACACACACACACACACACACACACACACACACACACACATACACACACACACACTCATCCGACACCAATCACACCCCTACAGACCTGCAAAAGCATACTGCCACATGAAGACACATACACATACACACACACATAATTGTACACACATGCGCACACACACACATGCACACACATGTAGACACATGCACACACGCACATGCACACACACACACACACGAATGCACACACTTGTACACACATGCACACAGACGCATGCAAGCACGTGTAGACACATGCACACACACACACACACACACACACACACACACACACACACACAAACAGTCATCCAACACCAATTACATCTCTACAGACCTGCAAAAGTGTACTGCCACATGCAGAAACACACACATACATACACACGCACACATGCACACGTGCGCACACACATACACATGAACACACGTGTGCACACACACACACACACATGCACACAAGTGCACACACACATGCACACACGCATACACATGAACACATGTACACACACACACACACACACACACACACACACACACACACACACACACACACACACACACACACACGTCTCCAGTGAACTCTGCTGGCCTTACCTGCACCATAACGTCTTGCACTGTCTTCAGTTCCTGACCACTGACTTTTGGCCAACTTAAATTGTTTGACCAACGGTAATGATTCATATAGCCAAGTAATTCTGTGAATCACTCAGCTGCATAAATTGATTACTGCAGTCATTTCTTGGGGAGATTACATGGCTAATTAACTTTAGCTGCTCACCCAGATTGACTAAGTACCATGTACCATAGCCTGCAAGAACAACCTCTGCTCTGATGCTTCTGCTCTCAGAAAATCAGTGTGGAAGGGCAATGTCTTAACAGAAAAGAATTACTGCAGGGGCATAGATGCTCAGGGTAAGTCTTACTACTGCTCATGGTAACCCTTTCTGAATCCCATGATATGTACTTTTCAGGAAAACATGTAAATAATCCCTGTGAACTTTCTTTTCAGCTCTTTTGGCACTAGCTTTTGAGGTGCTGCAGTTTTTTGCTATGTAACAATTTCTACCACAAACCTAACATTTTTTCCCTTAAATTTGCATTGAGAATCTATATTGTGTTTACCCCATATCCCTGTAACAAGATATAGTTTTGCCGCAGCCTATCTGTTCGTACTATGCCATGTCCTGCGCTGTTTCCCTGACTTGGCCACATGTTACTGCCATGTTTTCCTACTAAACCTGGTGGACTTCTTCAAGATGGCCAGCCATGGACAAAGGTAAAATGGTGCACATTCCTTATCTGAGCCTGGCAAAGACATCTGAGACAATACCTCACTTGGGCATTATAGACAAACTCACAAATTTAGACATCTAGCTTATCAGTGGGAGTGGTAAGCACTAGGTAGCCTATCTACCACAAGAATGGTTTCTGGCCCAGAAATTGTAGTTTATTGGCCATTTGGCAGTTTTTCCATCTCTTTTAACTTACTGGTTTAAAAGCCTGTGTTTGCGCTTATTTCCCACATTTCCTGTAACTAGTCTAGTTCAGATACACATATTTGCTGTATCCAGGACTGCTTGTAAGCTTCTGAGCCCTCCAAGCCTTTCTGTGTTGGAGAGAAACCTTCTAGCTTATTAGTGGGAGTGGTAAGCACTAGGTAGCCTATCTACCACAAGAGTGGTTTGTGGCCCAAAAATTGTAGTTTATTGGCTGTATGGGCAGTTTTTCCATCTCTTTCAACTTTCTGGTTTAAAAGCCCGTGTTTGCGCTTGTTTCCTGTCTTTCCTGTAACTAGTCTAATCCAGACACAGATTTGCTGTATTCAGGACTGTTTGTAAGCTTCTGAGCCCCCCAAGCCTTCCTGTGTTGGAGGGAAGCATTCTACCTTATCAGTGGGAGTGATAAGCACTAGGTAGCCTATCTAATACAAGATCTAGGTACAGATTCTTAGTTTTAACCCTTGAATTTGCTTATTTGTGCTCAGCACTTGTTCAGAACTTGTTGTTAGCACTAAATAAGCTACAAATTACTACAGCACTCAACCTTCCTCTTTACCTAGAGGAAAACAGTTTTTGTACTTACTTTCCTCACTTGCTTAGAGAAAAACAGCTCTTATACTCACTTTCCTCACTTGTCTAGAGGAAAGTAGTTTTTTTATTCAGGCATGCCCAAGGGTCAGCTTCCAGTGTTCTCTCCTGTCTATCTGATGAATTTGGGCATCTTGGGGCAATGTAGCAATTGCCTCATGTACACAGACAACCCTCTCATCCTGCCACCCAACACCACAACCTGTGAGAGATGCACTTATCTAGCCAAACTGGAGGTAAAGCTCTCTCCAGCCAAGACTGAACTTGAGAGTCAAGAGGAGAAGGCAAACACTTGCACCACACCACACTCATCACATAGTCCTACTAAACCTACACCACCAAAATCCACACATAGAAACGCAAAAACATTCGTGGAGGCTCTCAGTAATAATCTGCTCAAGCAACAAATACCTCCAAAGCAGAAACCCAAGCAACCTCCACCCCCCAACACAACCCAAATGACACATAGCCCACAGACCCATTGTGCCACTCAACCACAGCCCATAAGGCAAAACAACATACCCAACACACTAGTCATAGGTGACTCTATAGTCAGGCACACTGATGTCCCACTCACCAGGCTAGACAAGGAAAAGGTTACTGTCAGCTTCCTGTCCGGTGCCAGGATCCGCTACATAACCCACGCACTCAGGTCACTCCACAACAAGTACAAATATGACTCTGTCATTGTCCATGTTGGTGTGAATGACCTGAGACATACCTCCCTGGACTACATGAAAAGAGACATGGAAGAGCTCTCTGATCATGTAGCCCAGGCAGGTATGACCCTAGCCCTGAGTAGCATCCTGCCATCACCCAGAATGATACCGCAGTACAAGGACAAAATGACTGTCTTCAGCAATTGACTAAGCTTCTAGTGTCATTCTAAGGGGATCCAGTATTTCTCTGCCTGGGAAGACATGGTCGACAGACCACGATGCTTTGCCAGAGATGGCCTGCACCTGTCACCCCTGGGATTCTGGATACTGGCTAAGGCTTTTGCTGCCCCTATAGTGTCTTTTTTAGGCAAGGTTGAAATGACAAATTCACCACCGTAACAGGAACAGGCAAGCAAAAACTAGGGGTAATGCTACTCAATGCTAGAAGCTTAAATCTAAAAATGCACTCCATTGAGGCACTCCTTAAAATGGAGAACATCGACATCTGTGCAGTGACTGAGACCTGGTTCAAGGCTCCAGAGAGCACCACTGCATTACCAGGCTATAACTCGTACCACACTTTTCGGCCACCTAACCTGGACCGGAACATCAAAGGCGGAGGTGTGTCCATATTCATTAAGGATATCCACACCTCCAGGCTAGCTGCTCAGCATAATGCATCCAAGGTTATCCAAGTGCAACTAACTCTGGGCAAAACTGCAATCCACATTGTAACTTGCTACAGATCCCCCACCATGCCCCAGGATTCCCACTCCTCTTTTCTTGATATACTGGAAAATATTAGGGTTCAACCAAACACCCTAATAATGGGTGATCTCAACTAACTCACCATTAACTTGGAAAACTACTCATGTACCAAATCCTTTGCTCAACGCTTTCTGGAATTCATAAATTCCAATGCCCTGGATCAACTTATCCAACCACCAGGGGCAACAATACCCTAGATCTAGTCATTACCAATATGAGTGACTGGTGTTTCACACCTGAAGTCAATTCCTCGTTGGTCAGATCCGACCATAAGCTAATCACCCTAGATATCCACATCCCGCCCCCACCCCCCATTAAGGAAATCACAGTAAAAAATTTCTCCAAAGCCAACTTCATGCTTCTTAAGACAGAAGTGGTGAACTTCATGACACCCATGCAGATGGACAATACAGTTACGACTGCTGAATCCTACACAGATGCACTCTATAAACACTTACACGAGTGCATGGATTGTGCTATCCCAAAAAAAGACTCTATCCTCCAAAAAAAGGAAGCCAGTCTGGTGGTCCCCTGCCTTAAACAAACTCTACAACAGAAGGAAGAAACTGTTTCAAAGGAGAGTAAAATCCCATGAGTTGAGGAGTTCCCTGGTCAGCCTCAGTAAGAAGCTGAGATCCTTTAAAAGATCCTCCAAAGCTAGCTACGAAAACAAAATTGCCACTGATTCTAGAGACAACTACAAAGCATTCTATAGCTATGTCAAGAATCTCAATGGCAACACCTAGATCTGCTCTGTGTTACAGCATAATGGCATGAAAATTACAGAACCAACTGATATTGCTAATGTCCTGGCAGATAGGTTCAGTGCTAACTTTACCCCCCCCCCCTCACCCTCTAAAGGGCCCATATCTATACAGGAAGAATGCATAGGCCCTGTAATCACATCTACGCAGGTAAAAGCTGCACTCTCTAAAGCCAAAAACACAGCATCCATTGGACCGTACAACATCCCAGGCTGCGTTTTACATGAACTTCAGAACGAACTGGCTCTCCACCTAAGCACCATGTTCAATCATAGTCTCACATCAGGCTTTGTGCCCACTGAATGGAGCACAGCAACAGTTATCCCACTCCACAAAGGGGGAGCCACCACTGATCCCAGGAACTATTGCCCTACTAGCCTGACGAGCCTGGTCTGTAAGGCCATGGAACGTATCATCATGGAACTCATAAACAAAGACATAAGTAACCTCCAAATTCTGGACCACACCCAGTTCGGGTTTGTGAAAGGCAGATCATGCCTCCTGAACCTGCTCAACTTCTTTGACGCAGTCACCAAAGCTGTAGACAAGGGTAAGGTGGTTCACAGAGCCTATCTTGACCTCGCCAAGGCTTTCGACACCATCCCCCATTCTGGAATTATAGCTAAACTCATTAAACTAGGTATAAATCCCTAAGTCATAAGATGGGTTGCCAATTGGCTAACTGACAGAACCCACACTGTAAAAGTTGCAGACACCAAATCTGACTTCAAACCAGTGACAAGTGGAGTACCACATGGTTCAGTCCTGGGACCTCTCCTGTTTGGTATCTACTTCTCTGAAGTACAGGCTAACACAGAAGGCCTTTGGCTAACGAAGTTCACAGATGACTGCAAACTAGGAGCCATAGTTGAGTCCCCAAATGATGTGGACATCCTACAGGAGGGCCGTACTGAGACAGATGCTTGGTGTCAGAGCCATGGCCTCAAGCTCAATGCCAAAAAGTGCATTGTCATCCCATTTGGTAAAAACTCTGTACCCATGAACTACCACATAGGCGGCAGTCTACTTAATGCCAAATGTGTGATAAGAGACCTGGGGACCCAGGTGGACAGTAGTCTCTCCTTTGATAATGACATCACCACAGTAGTCAGGAAATCCTTCTACATGGCACACCTCATCACAAAAGGGTTCTCATCCAGGAAAAAAGAGGTCATGGTTCCCCTCTACTCGACACTCATTAGACCCATTATAGAGTACAATGCCCCTTTTGGAATGTACCTCACAAAACATTTGGAGCAGCTGGAAAGACCACAGTAGTACCTCACAAAGAGGATTACTGGCCTCAAACAGATGCCCTACACTGACCGTCTCAAAAAACTCTAGCTTTACTTCGTAGCATATCGCCTACTCTGAGGTGATCTCTGCCTAACATATAAAGCTATGTCAAACCAGAGCTGTTGGACATACTACACCTAAAGAAATCCCAATCCCTCCAAGCTACATGTTTTAGGGACCTAAACCTTGTCACCACAATAAACAGGACATGCTGGAGGGATAGATTCCTGTCCCAGAGACTTCCCATGCTCTGGAACAAGCTACCCATCTATGTCAAGCAAAGTTCTTCATTAGCACTCTTCAAGAAAAATCTTGATAAGTGGATGGGAAATAGGAAGTACACCCCGGGGATCACTTCTGAGGCTCTGCTCGACAGGGGCACAGGAAAATAACTTTCTTGGGTGGCGTAAGCCAGGGAACCTTGTTGGCTAGGCTTACTTAGACCCTTGGGCCGATAGCCTAGCACCTACCTATGAACCTATAAATCCCTGTCACCTAATGGATAGCCAAATGGCTCATGGATAAAGCACAGGAAGTTAGGAATCCACCTCCACCAAGAGGTCTGTTACTAATATTGTCTCACAGGGCTTGGTACTGAAACATCTTCATTTGAAATATACTTCTCTGTAGTCAAGGTAAATTTAGAAGGCTTTTGGGTGGCCACGTTTGCTGACAACTGCAAGTTGGCAAGAATCACTGAATCCCCCAAAGATGTGGATATCCTAAAGGAGAGTCTGACACAGAAAAATAACTATTGCCAGAGCCATGGCCTAAAACTCAATGTAAAAAAAAAATGCATAATTATATGCTGTAAATCCAAGAAAACAGTCGAGTCCAAACAGGCTGTGCAAACTTTTATTCCATAAAAACATTTTTATCACCATTTTACCTATTACATTTTTATCACCATTTTACCTGTTTTTATGAAATAAAAGTTTGCACAGCCTGTTTGGACTCGACTGTTTTCTTGGATTTACATTGTTTTTTTTGGCAAGTGAGTCCTTAAGGAGAGGAAGAGAGAATTTTTATTCACATAATTATATGCTGGGGAAGATGACCAAATCTGCAATTTGCAACATTGATAATATTCCCCTATGAGTAGACCTAGTGGTAAGAGACTTAGGAACTAATGTTGACAGTAACCTGAACTTTGGTCATCGTGTGTGCAAATTATAAATAAGGGCATGGCATCCAAATCTAAGGTAATCATTGTCCCATTATACACAGCCCAAGGTAGACCAGTCATCAAGTACAATGCACCATTTGGCATTGACCTGACCAGGCATTTGCAACAGCTGGAGCAGCCACAGAAGTTCCTAGCCAAAAGAATACAGGGAGTAAATAACATGACCTATGTAGACTACCTCAAAGCCCTGTCCCTGTACTCGATCCCCTACATACTACTGATGGATGATCTATGCACAACTTACAAGGCATTCTTTGATCCAGCCCTGACAATGTGCTACACATTTACAAAAAAAGCAGCACTAGAATTACCTGATCTAAGGATCTAAACTGTGACATAAACAAAACATGTTGGAGGGGCAGGTATGTGTCTCAGAGATCACCTCTTCTCTGGAACAGACTTCCATTCGTGAGAAACAGAGCTCTTCCCTATAACTATTCAAATGCAGCTTGGACCGAATGGTTGGGAATCACAAATTTACCCCTGGTTTGTCATCTGTGTCCCTTATGGACAGGAGCAGCTTGTAGATGCCCTAAGGTACAGACATATAACAAAGCCATTCTAGTCCTTGGACATTGATAATTGGGAAAACTGGGGCATGAATGGCCAGGCCTATGCTCTAGGGCTGCTAGGACAGCAACATCCTATGATCTGTTTAACATTTAAATCTTATACATTCTTACCTGCTGCTTCCTCAGCCAAATAAATATTTAAAGCATTTTCAAATGTCAGGTTACTTTTTGTGTGTAATTACTTAACTCAGCTGAAGACTTCTTTCTATCTGACAGCTGCATGTAGTGACCTCCACAGTGCCTTACCCCCATAAGCATCTATGCAACATCTACAAGACTACAACCTCTAAGCTGTTTTATGCTGATGTGGTTAGAAAATATTTATTTAATCCTCCTAGGATACCAAAGACTACGCATTCATCTAAACCCTAAAATTAACCTCCTGCATACAATCCAGCATCAACAGCTCATATCCAACATACAGCTCACTATGTCACTATAGGGAAAGCAGCCACTAATAGGGGTCACATAACAACCACTTAGAAGTCCTTGAGGCAGCAAGACCAAGCTAGTTCATCTTGCAGCATCCTGATTCTAGGTGACTTTATAGTTGGGCACACTGATGCTCTGCTCACCAAACTGAGCACAAACATGGTAAAAGTTGTCTTTCGGGTGTCAGGATACATAATGTCACTAAAGCCTCCAAGTCTCTTCACCCCAGATACACATGATCATTGCACTCAAAGGAGTGAATGACCCAAGATGCACCCCCTTGGATCATAGGAGCAAGAGATGATAGAGTTCTCTGAATATGCCTCTGGAAAGGGAGTCAAATTATTACTGAGCAGTATCCTACCATCACCAGCTATGTTATATGGGTTGGAGACAGAGGCATTGACAAAAAGGCAAGAGTCAGAGCTGGACGTGGCAGAGTTAAAGATGTTAAGATGAGCACTGGGTGTGATGAGGATGGACAGGATTAGGAATCAGTATATTAGAGGGTCAGCTCAGGTTGGTCGGTTTGGAGACAAAGCCATAGTGGCGATATTGCATTGGTTTGGATATGTGGTGAGGAGGGATGCTGGGTATATTGGGAAAATGATGCTAAGGATGGAGCTGCCAGGTAAGAGGAAAAGAGGAAGGTCTAAGGTAAGGTTTATGGATGTAGTGAGAGAAGACATGCAGGTGGTTGGTGTCATAGATCAAGATGCACAGGACAGGAAGAAATGGAAGCAGATGATCCGCTGTGGTGACCCCTAACGGGAGCAGCCAAAAGAGATGAAGTATCCTACCATCAGTAAGAATAATGTCACAATATAAATTAAAGATAATTGACTTAATTATTGTCTTAACTACTCATTTCATTGCAGGGGGACTCCAATATCTATCGGCTTAGGATGACATGATTGACATCCGCAGCTGCTTTGCTGTGGATGGTCTGCATATCTCTCTCTCTCTCTCTCTCTTCATGACTTCCATGTATTAGCTAAGACTCTTTCTTCCTCCATAATCCCTTTTTAGGCAAGGTCAGCCTCTTCAAATTATCCACATAGCAAACCATAATCAAAATCATATAAAAGTAGCACTGCTGAATGCCAAAAGTCTAAACAGAAAGTTACGCTGCTTACAGGCATTCCTAACCCTTGAAAATACTGATATATATGTGTAGTTACTAAAACCTAGTTTCAGAAAAGTGAAAGCAGCCTTGCAGTGTAGCATTTTAATACCTACCACCCCTGTAGACCAAACACCAAACTGGACAGTGCAGTCAGTAGAGGCGTACCTGTGTTTCTAACAAACCATTTCATCTCCAGATGAGTAATGCAGGTCAGTGACCTATAACTCCTCCTCATTATTACTATTATTATTATTATTATTATTATTATTATTATTATTATTATTATTATTATTACTATTATTATTATTATTATTATTATTATTATTATTATTATTATTATTATTATTATTCCTCTTAAGACAAACAAAATCCAGCACCAGGAAGCAGCCAACTGCTGTACCCCTCTGTATGACACTATCTAACCATGAGGCATACTGCAACAAACTAACATCCCTCACCACAGAATCTAACACGATCTTCTCAGGTGATTTCAACTAGACCTCCATTAACTGGGGAAACTACACCATCACAAAAAGTTATGTGCAGAGATTCCTGGATTTCATTAAAGCCAACTACTTGGACCAACTAGTCCAAATTCAAATGAGGGTCTCTAAAATATTAGACCTGGTTCACACAAATATAGCACTCCCCCCCATGCTCACAGCCCACATTTACAAAATCGCTGGTCATCTTTAACCATTGAGTAGTAGGTGTGAGACCAGGATCACTTTGAAACCCCTCCATATTGACAGACTACTCTAAGGCAAAGCTATTGCAGACAGATGACTTGATGAAATTCAAACACTCTCCTCACCTAGACAACCCTGCTTCACATGCTGAAGTTTTCATGGATAAAACCTATGCCCACGCAAAGCTGGTATTGAAGTCTCAGTCCCCAAAAACATAAATATAATGCCAAAGTTAATAACAACCCCCAGTATCAGGGATGTATGCAACAGGAGAAAGAAAATGATAACACCTCATCAGCTAGGGAATAACTCAAAATATATAACAAAGATTTTAGAAACAAAATCAAATTTTCTAGGAAAGAGTACAAATTGCAAAGTGTTACCCATTCTAAGGATAACTGCAAAGCTTTCTTTAGCAATGTCAGGACCTAAAAATAATAAATAATGATGGTCTCAACTAATACAAACTAACATCACATTCTCAGACAAATTCAACTCAAATTTCACCCCCCATGTCTCCAAAACTCCTCTCAACATATTAGAACCACAAGTCACCCCTGAATAACTCTAAGTTCTCTCCTCAAAGCTTAAAACACGAGTGCCATGGGCCCTGACATTGTGCTAGGTTGGCTTTTTGTTATTGCTAAGTACTGCCCTGGTTGACCCCTTATTAAATCTATTCCATCTCACCCACTCCACTGAATTTGTGCAGGAGGCATGGAGAACTGCTTTAGTCATCCCACTTCATAAGAGGGGGGGGCTCACAACTGATCCAGACAACTATAGACCTATCAGCTTCACTAGTCTTATCTGTAAGGCAATGGAGCACATCATTATGGAACTCATAAACAAGAATATATGCAGTTTTCAGAACCTGAACACAACTCAGTTTGTCTTTGTCAAAGGTAGACCCTGCCTCATGAACCCATTGGACTTTTTCAAAACAAGTCATTAATGCATTAGACTGAGGTAAATCAACTCACATGGCATACCTGGATATGGCCATAAAGTCTTCAATACCATTCCATACTCTGGCATCATTGATAAGCTAAAATCCTGTATTACCTGATGGATAAGAATCTATCTCACCAACAGAATCCAGCCTGTTTGTGCTGCAGAAACAATCTCATCTAAAAGAGTAATTAGCAGTGGTGTCCCCCAGGGATTAATCATAAAGGCCAAAAAATGTAGCATTGAGTCCTTTGGCAAACCTGGGCATTCATGTTCCTATCACATAAGTGCCATTCCACCAAAAGATTAACTCTGTATTAGGGACTTGGGTACTTTAATTGACAATTAACTATTCTTTGACAATCACGTGACCACTGACCACTGTGGTTATGAAATCCTTTTACACAGACAAACTAATTACCAGATGTAGAGTATGCTCAACAAGGTATTAAGGTTGAAAGGAATTATGTTACAAATATGCAAAATAAATAAGGAATAAAATGAATCTTGCTTAAATGTAGAAATAAGAGTTTAGCAATATGTGATTAGCATCCATACTAAATGACTGTGGCTTTGAAAATAAGGAATTTGCTTAATGGACATGTTTTCCTACAAAATTAGCAAGAATGTATACATTTCACACTGCCAGCAAGAAAGCTGGCCTCTTACAGACTTAGCAAAAATGTAAAAAAAGGATGTAAAGAATGGACAACAGGAAAACAATCTGTACGTGTTTCTATCATATGACATTGTTAAGCAAGGACGTTCGAATGGTGCTTTTATCAAGTCAGCATTTTCACAAGATGGTTCCTTAAAAGACAATACCAATATTATTTCTCTACAGGATGAAAACGTATTTTTCTGCAAACACCAGCAAACAGATGTTTTCATACAAAGACCAAAATAGAATGCCAAGGAGACAAACAGGATGTAAAACCACTATAAAGAGACTATAGCAAATGAAATTGTTAGGAGAGGTATTTTGTACAGGAAAGTTACCTTCTATGCTGGTCGAGAAGTAAAATGGTACAGTATAACTAAAGCTGCAACAGTAGTACGTGTGGTTTGTTATAAAAAGCTATTTATTAATTACTGCATCAATGTATAAGTGACAGTTTGATGCTGCATCAGTGTATACTCTGCAAGTTTCTGTGAGGAACAGACTGTGAATGCAATGATAACTAGACTTTGATTTCAGCAGAATCCAGCAAGACCTTAGTGTCTTAAGAAGACTTTGGATCCATCACAGTAAGCAGCACCTTGATAATTAATTTTCACCAGAGGCATATCTTCCAGATCCAAGGATATCATCCCTCTCTATTCCTCCCTTATCAGACCAATAATAGAATATAACTCGCTCATTGGAATGTATTTGGCTAGGCATATGATTCAGCTCGAGAGATCACAGTATTTCCTTACCAAAACAATCACGTGCATGACATCCATAAGTTACCCTGACCACCTTTTCATCACTCTTTTCCATTTCGACTGTTGAGAGAAGATATCTAACTTGCCTACAGAGTCGTTAAAAATGCGGTCGTTTGTAACTTCCTACACATCCACAAAATTAATACCACCCAAAACACTCATCCAAGATACCTAAACTTCTACCAAAATCTAAATAGGACATGCTGGCGGTTGAGTTATCTTTCAGAAAGAATACTTTTTTTATGGAATAGACATCCCTTAAAGATAAAGCAGAGGAGCTCCATCACCCTTTTTAAGTATAACCTGGATGACTGGATGGGCAATTCTAAATATTTTTCCAGTGTGGCTCCTCTGACTCTTTTGTAAAGGGGCTAAACTTGGGTCAGGGTCTGGTATTAATTCATGTCTTGGTAAACAGGTGAGATTGTTGGCTAGGCTACAAATGGTTAACTGTATCTACATCCTAGTATGAACCTATGAACCAATAATACACAAATGACTTTAATGAATAAATGTGATCAAAATAGCAGGTGCAAGGTTACCAAACATAAGAAACCAATCTTATTAACATCTATGGTACTTTAGAAAAGCCTTTATACGTGAATAAAATTATATACAATGAAGAAAAATATATAAAAAGAAGTAATTGCAAACAACCAACAAAAACAGATAACATGTTAAGTCATTAAACGAAGGCTAGAGAATCACCTACCTCTAGTTACATTCGTGTTATTTTCATTTGGATTCAACATTTCTTAAATCAAAGTATAATTATTTCTTTGTAAAGGAGAGGATCTGTAGTAAATGTATATATTTTATTTATTGATATTTGTGCACCAGGAAAGTCTGCCTGAGTCAGAAAATAACCATTTTTCAGCAGAAGCCTGGGGAGAAAAGCTTCAAGTGCAAATACAATAAATTACACTATAAGATGATAGATAGCACATAAACTACAGACAAACTTAGTTATACAATAGAAGGCAAAACTGTTTTGATTACAGAGACAAAAAGGAAACGTAGGCTGGTAGAGTGAAAACTTGTATCATTGATAATGAGGTTGTTATTCAGCAAGAAGAGTGGATAAAGTAACTTTTTACTTAGGAAGTGCATGACAAGATGGGAATATCTGAAATGAAAGATTTAAACGGTGCAGTATACAAAATAAGGAAGTCTTATTTCTAATGTTTGGGACTATCTGTTCCATTCTAATTGCATTAAGATCATTAATATTTCATGACTAAATCTGATTAAAGTGAAGAACTCTACCTAATAATAGTTTTGAGTTTTCCTTTCTTTAAGTTTTGTCTGAATAATACTGATTGTTTATATTTTGAAATTTGAAATATTAAAACCAAAAGAGACATAAGACAGATTGCAACAAGAAGTATTTGATTTATTATCCTGCTTTAGTGGCATAATTGTTATCCTTTGTGACTGGCTGTTCTTAATTTCTTTGTTTTATATTTCCTTCTTTGTTATGTGTTTTCTCCCGGTTTAATTTTTTCAAATCTTTTAGTTTCTAATACCGTGACAGGAATGGCTCCCATTCATAAGTCAGGATATAATTAAAGTTCATAAAATTAGTACTGATGTTAATCAAATGTGATCTTCCTAGCACTCACAATGTGCCCAGAATTACCTCCTTCTGTAATTCATATGGAGTTACATGTATTGGTAGCATATCTAAGTATGACTGTAGATTCTTTTTTATGAGAGCCTTTGCTCCTACTACTATTGGAACTGTTGTTGTTGTGTCTTTTGGCTTTTCCCGGTTAGGGGTCGCCACAGCGGAACTCTGGTCCGCTAATGATTGGCAGTAGATTTTTACATGCCGAGTTGCTGGCCCTGACGCACAACCTTCAATGAAGGTACGCCCATTCACGCATGTCTCCACACAGAAGACGCTCTAGCTGAGAATTGAACAAGACAATGTCTTATTGTGAGGCGACAACACTACCGCAGCACCACCACCACAGTTACTACTACTGGAACTGTCTGGGTACCTTTTTTCCACATTGCTCTCATTTCCACATGCAAATCTTTATATTTTATGACTTTGTGTCACTCTGTATATGAGACACTAATCACTAGGTGTAGCAATTTCAATGATCAATGTTATTTTTGTCTTTTTTTTCATAGACTATTGTATCTGTTTTTCTTACAACTATTTTTAAACTGTTAGTGATGGGTGACCTCATGTGATATAACTTCATCATTCCCTATAATGCTTCATGGCTAATGTTTCCAATGCTTATCAGATATTTCTGTATTGTAGTGTTTGCACAATCCCCAATGCAGTCTTGCCACATTATTGTGCCCTTCAGTGTATAGACCCTCTGCCATGAGTATATCACACCCAGCAACAATGTGTGCCACTGTTTCCAATTCTTTATTACAAAACCTACATTTGTCTGTTTCTCCACATGTTCAATAGACTTTGTAAACCAACATGTATGTAGTCCATCATCCTAAGCTGCCATTATTAACCTTTTATCCTTTAGTTTCAACTCACTTCTCCTTAATCATTCCTGCATCAAATCATGATGAACGTGAGGTTGGTCCAAGAGATCTCCACACTTGCCACTATATTTCTGACTTTTCCACATTTCTTTGCTTCTTGTTTGATTCTTCTGCTTATATTCTTTTGTTTTCTGGCACATTCAATGGCTGTCTGATTTTTTTCTAGTTCTGGTTTGATTTCCATTCTCACTTGACAAAGAAATGCTTCTGCTGAACTAAGCAGACTGGTCATCTTAGACTCGTTTTCCTCATGTTTTAAAATTTTCACTATATTTGTATCTGATGAAGTCATTAAATATGTGTGCAGTCCCATAACTGCAGATCTGGACATGTAATCAATTTTGAGGAGGCCCATACCTCTTTCAGAGATTGAAATACATAATATTGATACATACTAATTTTTTATATATTATTTGATAAGCATAAAGTATTTTCTTTTTTTTCTGTCCAGCTGATCCAATACCTTTTAGGGCCAGTCAGTCACACCACAACTATATGTTAGAACAGGAAGAGCAAATTGGTTTATACTCTGGACCGGATTCCTAGATGTTAAGGCTGTTTTCACTATTAGTTTTAATCTTCTGAAATGTTCCTTACTGCATTATATCATCTGTTCATGTTTTATTTCCAGTCTTTCATCATTTCCCAAATATTTATACTCTTCTTCATTCTCAGGTCCATGTTCAGCTACTGAAATAAAAAAAAAACGCAAATGGCTAAATGCTGAATATGAAGATTACCGAACATCATCTATGAAAATAAATTCATCGAATGGTCAACAGCCAGAAAGTAACTCGACACATGAGGTAAGAGAAGGGAAACCTTTTAAATTTTCCCTATTCCTCACTATAGTGCGATCTCGGAGTTGGTATATTTATATATATAGTCACGGGGTGGGGGGCACAGCCCCCCACATTAATCGGTTGTGTTTGTGATGTTGGCCGAGTATGACCATTGGATGGATTCATTTTTGTAGAAGTTGTTGTTCGGTAATGTTCTTATTAGAAATTTATGATTGGTTATTTAGGTGTTTGAGTTTTTTTTTTTTCAGTAGCCGATTATAGACCCTTCCTGCTCAAGTTCCTTTATATCATATTCCTGTCCCAGACTGATATTTTCTTGATATTACAACTTTCCTGCTTTAAATATTTCTTTTGCACATTTATCAAGACCAAATGTCATTTTTATATCATATGAGAAAGTTTTAATCACTTGCAGCTGTGCTTTCAACTCCTCATCTGATGAACTATACACTTTTAAGTCATCCACAAAAAGAAGATAAGAAATCTTTAAGCAAGGTTGTTTTCTGGGAGCCAAATCATAGTCAGGAATTAATCTGTTAATTAAAAAGCTTAATGGGTTAAGGGCAAGACTAAACAACAGAGATGACAAAGAATCACTCTGAAATATTTCCCTTTGAATGTCTATTCCTGGGATAATGAATTGCCCTTTGTTATGGCTTAATTTTATAAAGTGGTTTGCCACTGTTTCATGATCACATGCATATATCGTATATATCTGTAAGCACTCCTTTATCTGTGAATGTGAGATGTTGCCAAATGCTTGTTTTTAATCTATACATGCCATATTTAGATTCTCCCCCTGTTAACAACTCAATGTCATGGCTTTATTTAGCAACAAATTATCCTTTGGTCCACATGACTTTCTTTTGTTACCCTTTTTTCCTATTGCAGTGATTGAGTTTTCTTCTAAATAACAATAAACTCTGTTTGCATAATTTCCAGTATATAGTCTGTAAATCATCAGAAGGCAAATTACCCGTCTGTAGTTTTTTTTAAGATGACTTAACAAGTTCACTCTAAAGGAAGAGCACTGTTTTCCCTGCTGTTAACCAGGCTGGTATCTATAATTCTTACTCAGGGCTAAATCTTTGTGTAAAAATGTTAATACTTTTAGCCAGAAGTAAGTTATTGCATCTGGGCTTGGAATTTTCCATTTAAGAGCTTTTCAGTTTCTCTGGCCATTACTACATTCCATTTCATATCCTTACATTTGAACTTCTTAATGTTCCTTTAGTTTATTTCTATCAGTTCAGCATATTTGTTGTGTTCCATGGAGTCTTCATAAATATTTCTCCAAATGTGGCTATTTCTTCTTTTTTGGTGGGATTTCTATTCCTTTTGCTTCGTTTCACAGTTTTATATAAACTTTTTTGTGTCATCAATGAAGCTATGAAGGCTTTGACAAGGTGCCAGAGAGTTGTCCCAAACATTCGATTCTTGTCCCAGTGTTAATACATTTTTTTATTATTTTTCAGTTAACATGTATTGGTCATTTTTCTTTTATTTTTTTCTTTTAAGTTCAAATAGTCTCTGTTTGGAAATTTCTGCATACAATGTTAGAATCTCCTTGTGTTCTGACTGAAGAGTGTTCCTCAAACAATCTGAAACTATATCGCTGATAAGTATATTTCTTGGCACTTTAACTTTTCAGAGTTCTACATTGTTTTAAATTTTGCCTGACTGAATTATTTTACATATTTGCTCACATTGTTTGCTGTTTCTGATCTGTTCTGAAAGTGGTTTTCTCCCTCATACTCACCCTGTTCCTGTGGTGTTGTATTATCCTCTGCTCCTCCTTCCTCCCTTTGCACTTTACTAACAAAAAAAAAATCTCCTCGTGTTCTGACTGAGTGTGATTCTCAGCTGATAACTATATTTTCTGGCACTTTTTAGCTGTTCAGAGTTGAATAAAACAACAATTGAATTTAGTTCATAGGTTCATAGGTTCATAGTTTAGTACTAAGCTAACTGCCCTTGAGAGCCATTTTAAGCCTAGCCAATTATTCCTTGTGAGACTCAAATCCTGTACTTTGTTTTTATAAGGCAAACACCTTAGCCATTAAGCCACCATCCCAATCCCTTCAGTTCAGAATACATTTTGAATAAATTGCATTTATTTAAACTGTATTTGATTTAATACTGCTACACACTCAAGTGTGCTAGCTTGCACTGCACTTCAATTGTCTTTAGTTTTGTTTTAGCTGCTTTCTGGAAAAAAAATTCTAAGCTTGTTTCCTGCCTTTCCTGTAACTAGTCTAGACCAGATACAGATTTGCTGTATCCAGGACTGTTGGTAAGTTTCTGAGCCCCCAATCCTTTCTGTGTTGGAGGGAAGCCTTCTAGCTTACCAGTGGTAGTGGTAAGCACTGGGTAGCATATCTACCACAAGAGGAGTGATTTCTAGCCAAGAAATTGTAGTTTATTGGCCGTTTGGACAGTTTTTCCATCTCTTTCAACTTTCTGGTGTAAAAGCCTGCATTTGCGTTTGTTTCCCCCCTTTCCTGTAACTACTCTAGTCCAGATACAGATTTGCTGCATCCAGAACTGTTGGTAAGCTTCTGAGCCCCCCAAGCCTTTCTGTGTTGGAGGGAAGCCTTCTAGCTTATTAGTAGGAGTGGTAAGCACTAGGTAGCCTATCTACCACAAGAAGAGTGGTTTCTGGCCCAAAAATTGTAGTTTATTGGCCGTTTGTGCAGTTTTTCCATCTCTTTCAACTTTCTGGTTTAAAAGCCCGTGTTTGCGCTTGTTCCCCACCTTATAGGTACTTAGGTTCGTAGATTAGTACTAAGCTAACTGCCCTTGTGAGCCATTTTAAGCCTAGCCAATTATTCATTGTGAGACTCAAACCCTGCACCTTGTGTTTGTAAGGCAAACACCTTAACCATTAGGCCACCTTCCCAACCCCCTTTCTTGTAACCTTTCCTGTAACTAGTCTAGTCTAGATATAGATTTGCTGTATCCGGGACTGTTTGTAAGCTTCTGAGCCCCCAAAGCCTTTCTGTGTTGGAAAGAAGCCTTCTAGCTTATCAGTGGGAGTGGTAAGTACTAGGTAGTCTATCTACCACAAGAGGAGTGGTTTCTGGCCCAGAAATTTTAGCTTATTGGCTGTTTGGGCAGTTTTTTCCATCTCTTTCAACTTTCTGGTTTAAAAGCTCACATCTGCTCTCGTTTCCCACCTTTCCTGTAACTAGTCTAGTCTAGATACAGATTTGCTGTATCCAGGACTGTGTGTAAGCTTCTGAGCCCCCAAAGTCTTTCTGTGTTGAAGGGAAGCCTTCTAGCTTGTCAGTGGCAGTGGTAAGCACTAGGTAGCTGATATACCACAAGAGGAGTGGTTTCTAGCCCAGAAATTGTAGTTTATTGGCTGTTTGGGCAGTTTTTCCATCTCTTTCAACTTTCTGGTTTAAAAGCCCATGTTTGCGCTTTTCCCGGCTTTACTGTAAGTAGTCTAGTCCAGATACAGATTTGCTGTATCCAGGACTGTTTGTAAGCTTCTGAGTGGTGCCAAAGTCTGCTTTTCAATTTTCCCTTAGATCTGCTAGTTCTCTCCTCTCCTGCACTTTTACTACCTTATTAGTTTAGCACTCTACCAGACTTCTTGCAGCAATTATTGTAGCACACAAAAGTTATACCTGCACTAAATGTCCTACAAGGAAACAGCTCCAGTACTTATTATTAATACCCACCCCTCCAGGCATGTCTAAAGGTTAGTTCTCTGTGCTTTCTCAGACTTATGAGAGATGCACATATATCCAAATTGGAAGCCACCTACTCTCCAGCCAAGACCGGAATACCTGGTCAAGAGGAGAAGGGCAACACTTACACCACACCACATGGAACACATAGCCCTACAGAACACTCACCATCACTTTATTCAGATAAAAACACAAACCACACACCCACCTTCACTGAGGCTCTCAATAAAAATCTACCCAAACAGCAGAGACATCCAAGGCAGAAACGCACTTGACCACCACAACACTATTCACAAGACACATAACTCTCCCAACCAGAGCCCCAAAGGCAAAACAGCATACCCAACACACTAGTCATAGGTGACTCGATAGTGAGGCACACTGATGTCCCACTCACTAGGTTGAATAAGGAGAAAGTAACAGTCAGCTACCTGTCAGGCACCAGGATCCACCACATAATGCATGCACTCAGGTCCCCCAACAACAGGTACAAATATGACTTTGCCATCGTACATGTGGGTGTGAATGACCTAAGATGTACCTCCCTGGACTACATGAAAAGAGGCATGGAGGAGCTCTTGGATTATGTAGCCCAGGCAGGTGTGAACCTAGCCCTGAGCAGCATCCTACCATCACCCAGAATGATACCACAGTACAAGCAGAAAATGATTGATTTCAACAACAGGCTAAGCTT
Organism: Protopterus annectens; assembly: GCF_019279795.1. Lineage (NCBI taxonomy): Eukaryota > Metazoa > Chordata > Ceratodontiformes > Protopteridae > Protopterus > Protopterus annectens. The sequence continues at coordinate 1,267,422,198 of NC_056747.1, read as the reverse complement.
CTGGTGTCATTCTAAGGGGATCCAGTATCTGTCTGCCTGGGATGACATGATTGACAGACCTCGATGCTTTGCCAGAGATGGCCTGCATCTGTCACCCCTGGTCTTCTGGATACTGGTCAAGGTTCTTACCACCCCTATAGTGCCTTTTTTTAGGTGGTGTTCCAAAGACTAAATTACCACCGTAACAGCTACAAACAAATGCAATCTGAGGGTCATGCTGCTTAATGTTAGAAGTCTAAATCTCAAAATGCACTTGCTTGAAGCACACCTTAAAGTGGAGAACATTGACATTTGTGCTGTAACTGAGACCTGGTTCAAGGCAGCAGAAAGCACCCCTGCAATTCCAGGCTATAAATCATTCCACACCTTTCGCCCCAGAACTTGTACTGAAGCTTCAAAGGTGGTGGTGTTTCCATATTCATAAAGGATGCACATACCTCCAGATTGGTAGCCCAACATAATGCATTTGAGATACTTCAGGTGCAGCTAATATTGGGTAAGACAGCGATTCAGGTCGTAGCCTGCTATAGGTCCCCAACCATGTCCCAAGACTCACACTCCACATTCCTAAGCACCCTGGAAAACCTAACACTCTCATACTGGGTGACTTCAACTACCCCTCCATTAACTGGGAAAACTACTCATGTACCAATATACTTGCCCAACGCTTTTTGGAATTCATTAATTCCAGTGCCCTGGACCAGCTCATTCTTACCCCCAATAGAGGTAGCAACATCCTTGACATGGTCATTACTAACATGGGCGACCATTGCTCTACACCAATAGTCAACTCCTACCTGGTTAGATCCGACTACAAACTAATCACCTTGGAAATCCACATCCCCCCACCACCACCCCCCACAAAGGTAACCACCATGAAAAACTTCTCCAAAGCTAATTTTGGGCTCCTAAAAACAGAGGTGTCTAACCACGGCACCAATGCAAATGGGGAATAGTTGCATGACCGCCGAATCATACACCAATGTACTGTACGAACATGTACACAAATGCATAGATCTTGCCATACCCAATAGAACCAAGACGCTCTCCTCAAAAAAAAAGGAAGCCAATCTGGTGGTCTCCTGCCATAAACAAACTCTACAACAGAAGGAGGAAACTGATGTGGAATAAGGTAAAGTCCCAAGACTGGAAAAACTCCCTTATCGGCCTCAACAAAAGGTTGAGATCCCTAATCAAATCTTCTAAAGCTAGCTATAATAAAAGAATTGCAGCAGATAGCAAAGACAACCACAAGACCTTCTATAGTTATCTAAAGAATCTCCACGGCAATACCCAGATTTGCTCTGAGCTACTTGACAGTGGTACCTCCCATACCAAGCCAACAGATATTGCCAATATACTGGCCGACAGATTCAGTGCCAACTTTAACCCCTTAAGGACCAATCACAATACCAGTAGATTGCAACGCACCCAGTATTACTGCTACACAGGTTAAAACAGCACTGTCCAAGGCCAAAAATACAGCTTTATGGGACCTGAAAGTATCCCTGGCTGTGTTCTACATGAACTACAGAGTGAACTGGCACCTCACCTGTGTGCCCTGAACAGTCACAGCCTCATCTCAGGCTTTGTCCCTACCGAATGGTGCACCACTACAGTCATTCCACACCACAAGGGAGGAGTGACTACAGACCCCGAGAACTATCGTACCATTAGCCTGATAAGTCTGATAAGCAAAGCTATGGAACGCATCATCATGGACCTAATAAACAAGGATATAGGGAATCTCCAAACTCTGGATCCTACACAGTTTGGTTTTGTGAAGGGCAGATCACGCCTGCTCAACTTGGTCAACTCCTTTGAGTCAGTCCCCAGAGCTGTGGATGAAGGCAAGGTGGTTCATACAGCCTACCTTGATCTGGCCAAGGCCTTTGATAACATTCCCCACTCAGGAATCATAGAAAAACTCGCTAAGCTAGGCATCAACACCTATATCACTAGGTGGGTTGCAAACTGGCTCACAGATCGAACCCACAGTGTGAAAGTAGCTGACTCCAAGTCAGACTGTTGACCAGTCATGAGTGGAGTCCCACAGGGTTCAATCCTGGGTCCTCTTCTGTTTGGTATCTACTTCTCTGAAGTCCAGGCCAACACGAAGGGACTCTGTCTGACAAAGTTCGCAGATGATTGCAAGTTGGGAGCTATTATTAACTCACCAAGGAATGTTGACATCCTACAGAAAGGCCTCAGTGAGACCAATGTCTGGTGTCAGAACCATGGCCTTAAGCTCAATGCCAAAAAATGTGTTGTCACCCCCCCTGGGAAAAACCCAGTTCCCCTGAATTACCACATCAATGGTAGCCCACTGAACACAGAAGGCATTATAAGAGATCTAGGAACACAGGTTGACAGCAACCTCTCTTTTGACCACCACATTGCCACTGTGGTCAGAAAGTCATTCTATGTGGCACATCTCATTACTAAGGGTTTTGCATACAGGAAGAAAGAGGTCATTGTCTCCCTCTACTCTTCCCTCATTAGGCCAATCATTGAGTACAATGCACCATTTGGCATGCACCTCACTAGACACCTGCAACAACTGGAGAGGCTGCAAAAGTACCTCACAAAGAGGATCTTAGGCCTTAAACACTTGTCCTATATGGACAGATTCAAAGAACTCCAACTATTCTCTGTCTCATATTGCCTACTTAGAAGCGATCTCTGCTTGACTTACAAAGCCATGTCTGACCCAGCTCTGTCAGAAATGCTACATCTAAAGAAATCCCATTCCCTCTGCACCACATTCTCCAGAGACCTCAACTTCATTACCACAATCAAAAGAACATGCTGGAGGGTCAGGTTCATAGCCCAGAGACTGCCCATGCTATGGAATAGACTTCCCATACATGTCAAACAGAGCACCTCACTGGCCCTCTTCAACAGAAATCTTGATGAGTGGATGGGAAATAGAAAATTCACCCCAGGGATCACTCGAATGGCTCTTCTCGACAGAGGCACTAGGAGCTAAGGTCGGGTGGCACAATGCCATTGTAATTCTATGGGCTAGGCTTGTAAAGGCTCCAGGGCCATTAGCCTAGTACACACCTATGAACCTATGTATATCTATATGTGATGATGTGAGGTATAGCCAGCTATGCCAGGTGAAGTAGGGCAGTAGATATGTAACATATGCCCGCATAACTAGCTGGAATTTTGTAAAGAATTATATGTCATTTGCATATCAAACTGATTTGTACAGATACTTGTGTTGAAAAATGTATTTGTAAAGCTGCTTGTATTAAAATGTACCAATCGTGTGTGTCCTGCTGGACAGAAAAGATATATACATTATGTCAGACTGTACTACTGAAACTGTTTAAATGTATATATTGTAACAAAGGATACTGGAAGAGAAGAGGTTATGCTCAGCCTCAGCTAACTTTTAGAAAAATATCCTGAAATTAAATTACTTAATTTAGGCCATAAAGATTGGATCTTACAGTTCTGATTGCAGCCAGAGATGAAATGTCTGTGAAAACAAGGTCTAGGAATCCTGTTGTATTATCTTTAGCAGTGAACCAATTGCTACCCTGGAAGGGTGGAAGTGTTGAAATGGGTTTATGGCTTTCAGATGCTATAACTCATCTTATCAAAGCTCTGTCTGTGTGTATGGTAACACATATGTGTGTGTGATTCAGGTTCAGATTCTAGTATGGGGCAGTAGTATGGTTACCAGAAGTCAGACAACCAGATGCATGTGATGTCATTCTGTAATCTAGGACTGAATTGATGTTTTAATACTAGATTAGACAGAAGTTTCAGAGCAGTCTGTTTTTGAAACCTGAAATGGAAGGATCACTCACCTACTTCATCTTGTCTTGCTTTAGTAAATAACCAGGGAATATTTATTTATTTTATTTTATTTTACATTTGTTGACCGGGAGAGTCCAACTGGATTACAAGTCTATTTTCAGTGGAAGCCCGGGGAGAAAAGCTCCAAGAGAACAATATTTTTTACAAAACATAGTTTTAAGGACATACTTTTGACATACAATTTCCATAGAAGAGACTTTGACATACATATTAACTAACAGATAAGATACATTAATTCTCTACAATATAATATTAAATTTTAGAAGATATTCCTAAGTTTAGGATTCCTGCAATAGATTTACTCAGTCAGGAAAATATAGTGAAATTAGTTAAGTACTGTTTTTCTGTATCTGTGTTAATATATTCACCTGCATTATTTTAATACTTCCTGTGATTGAAACTCTGGTGCTTATTGTAAATAGATATTAAGTATTTTCTTGTTATTGTATTACTTATTATAAAAAATATTTAAACTTTTCATTGTGGCTGGTCTTTTAGAGAGTGTTTTAACCTTTGAGAGTACTTGCATCAATTTGGTGACACACTGGCCACTCCTGGAAGGCTTACTGCATTGGTTAAACACTACCATTTGAATTAATATTAATTTTACTCAGTATAATTGGGTACCCTTGTAAGAGCCTTAGAGTAGCTGGCTTTGGAGTGTCCTGTTGGCAGTTATTGCCTACTAGTCTGGGCAGGGGGGCATAGCTAGTAGATCTGTGCCAGCATTTCCCGTGTGTGTGTGTGTGTGTGTGTGTGTGTGTGTGTGTGTGTGTGTGTGTGTGTGTGTGTGTGTGTGTGTGTGGGTGTGCGTGTGTGTCTGGAAATCAAATCTCAAAGAATGTGTGTGCCAGATACTTGGAGCAGGGATACAGAGCACTGGTTCACAGAGAGAGAGAGAGAGAGAGAGAGAGAGTGGTGAAAAATTTGTTCTGGGACACTTGGCTGTGGACTCAACTCTATAGGTGTGCCAGTGGGGAGTCTTACTGGGGGGACAGAGGGAGAGAGGGGGAACCCCGGACCTTGGACTGAGTGTTTTCCCTGTGTGCTCTTAAGGGAAATTGTGCTTAGTGTAGAGAGCTGTATTTGGAAATACTGTGTGTATCTATCTTTGTTCCAAGTGAACGTCCCTCACTGGTATCAGTGGTGAGGATTCAGGTTCCTTGATTACTAGCCCAAAGGGGGGGACATCACATATTGGTGGTAATGGTGGGATATTGATTGAATTTCTTTAGCCTGTAGGCAATTGTCACTAAATGTGTGTGCATTCTCAGCAGCCACAAGGTAACCATAAAGAGTTTCATTTTCACAACAGTTTTATATATTATTGTTAGTTTAGCTTAATTAGGGAAAGTAAGAAAATATGTCAATAGAGGGTTATGGAAAGCTGACAAAGAAACACTTGGCCAAGGTGTGTGAAGCCAAAGGACTGAGGCATGCCAACTTGACTAAAGAGAAAATTATTCCAGTCTTAGTCACAGCTCAGACCAACAACCAAGAGGATAACCAGTGTGGTGATGGGAATTTGCAGCCCTCAGAAACAGGACAGTTCATCTTTTCCTCACAGGATTTAAAAATCCATCTATTGTTAAAGAGACTTAAACTGGAGGCCAAACATTGGAGATACTGTGGAGCTTGGAGGTCAAAGTAAATGAGAAGCAACATCAACATGAGAGGGAGATGCTGACTCCTCAACAGGAACATGGAGGTAATGTGGAAGGGAATAATGAACCCCAGAAGCAATAAAGGTCAGTACATTTCTTCCACAGTTTACAGAGGGTGATCATTTTGATAGTTTTATTCATATATTTGAAAGGGTATGTAAACAGTATAATGCTGACCAAGGGATCTGGGTACGGTTCCTGACCCCTTACTCCATGGTAAAACTGTAACTGCTGTTTCTAAATTGTCTGATATTAATTGTTTAAACTATGATAAAGTAAAACAATGAATGGTTTAAGTGAACACCTGAAGCTTACAGAAAAAAAAATTGTGATCATAGATGCAAGGCAAATTAAAGTGTATGTGATTATATTGCTGAGCTAAGCATTTATTTTCTTAGGTGGGAGAGTGGGTATGAAGTCACCACTTCTGAAGGGCTGCCAGACCTTTTGGTGAGGGAACAAGCCCTTAGCACTTTACCTGAGGACTTGAGAATCTGGTTGGCAGACCGGGAGTGTAACTCTGCAGATGAGCTGGGGAGAAAAAGGGATCTCTACTTAGCAAGCAGGGCATCACTGCACAAGAAGTGGATACCCCAGTGCTGCACACTGATATAAAGGAAACCATGGTGGTCAGCTTAAACAACTCAAACAGAGTACACCAGTAACAGGGAAACCCACTAGTTCAGGTACATGTCCAGGATCAAGGGTTAGATGTTTTAAATGTAACCAGTAGGGGCATGTATCATATAGATGTCCATGGAAGCAAGGTGGGGAAAAAAGGTGAGGGAGACAATAAATGGGAATAATAGTATGTCAGTGGTACGTTGTCTGGAGACAACAGGCATACCAAACTATCACTGGAGTTTATATCCTATCTTAGGGGATGGAAAAAAAGGCCACTGCTAAGAGAACCACAGTCTCTGGCATAACCATTCTGAAGTCTGCAGTGGTTAAAGAGGAGCAGTACTTGCTTGGGCAGTCCACTTCAGTCAGAGCTTTAGGAGGGTTCCCATTCCAAATGCCTTTGGCCCGGGTTCACATTGACTGGGAGGGTGGAAAAGGAAGCAAGCAAGTAGGTGCATTTGAAGATATCCCAGAAGATGTCTTGATGCGGAATTACTTGCAGTACCTTGTGTACATGCAGTTACATGCAGTCAGGCTTGGAGACAGGTATGTGGGTCTTGTGGCGTGGGAGAGACCTAGACAGACCCCACACCTGAAGCCAAGGCTGGTGAGGTGGCTATATCAGGGAGAGAGCTATCTTGTAACAGTGAGCCTGAAGATGAGCCACAGCTGCTGGCAGGTACTGATGTTCCCATGGAAAGAGTGACTTGAAGAGCAGAACTGAGTGGTAGCACCCAGGCTGACAGTAAGGCACTGTTGTGACAGGATACCAGGCTTCCTATGGAAAGGGCGACAATATATAGTCATGGACTCAGGTAATACACCACTTTTATTAAGAACAAGACTTAGCGCTTCGGCTACAAGCCTTCTACAAGTACAAAAACATACAACTTTCATCCATCTTATATTCTTAAAAAAATAAGCAATTAATGCATTAAATAATTAATCAATTATATCACATATGTCTATTCCTATGGAAAGGGACCTGGGAAAGATCACAAAGATAGAGTTGAGACAGGATTGAGGGAGGTAGCTAGGGAGGTGCCTGATCATCAAAGAAAAGGGGAGTTTATATACTAGAGCAAAGGGTAACTGTATAGAGAGTGGACCCCTGAGACAGGGCTAGAGGGTGAGACAATGCAGCAGTTATACTAGAGCAAAGGGTAACTGTATAGAGAGTGGACCCCCGAGACAGGGCTAAAGGGTGAGGCAATGCAGCAGTTATACTAGAGCAAAGTGTAACTGTATGGAGAGTGGACCCCTGAGACAGGGCTAGAGGGTGAGGCAATGCAGCAGCTGGTTGTGCCTAGAGCCTACTGTCTGACACTTGTAGCCATAGCCCATGATATTCCCTTTGCAGGTCATATGGGCATAAAGCATACCAAGAGACATATTATGCAGAACTTTTAATGGCCTGGGATTGCAAGGGATGTAATAGGGTACTGCAGGACCTGTGAGCAGTGCCAAAGTAGGCAAGGCAGAAGACAAGGTAATGGCTCATTTGATGTCTTTGCTTGTGATTGAGGAGCCATTTCAGAGGGTAGCTATGGATTTTGTGGGGCCTATGAGTACCCCAAATTCCACAGGGAAGAAGTATATGCTGGTGGTATTAGATTATGATACTAGATACCCTGAGGTGGTGGCTCTGTCCTCCATCGAGTCAGATAAGGTGGCAAATGCTTTGTTAGAGATTTTCAGCAGGGTAGGTTTCCTGAGAGAAATACTGACTGACAGAGGTGCCAATTTCATGTCAGACCTGCTGGTTGTGGAAGAGCTGACTAATGGTCTTGGAAGAGGTTAAGCTTTACACTAAAGACCATGCTATGAGCATTTGCAAACAAGTTTAAGAGAGAGAGGGACAAATATTTACCCCATCTGCTGTTTGCATACAGAAAGGTACCCCAGGACTCCACAGTTTTTTTCAACCTTTGAATTGTTATATGAGCATAGGGTGAGGAGGCCTTTAGATTTAATTTGTAATGAGTGTGAGGGTGAGTATGAATTTCCACATGGAGTCTGTTGTGGCATATGTCCTAAACCTCAGAACAAGGCTTAGGGAGCTTATGGGCTTGACCCAAGAGAACCTGGAAGGAGCCTAACAGCAGAAAAAGGTCTGGTATGAAAGGAATGCTCAAGCCTGAGAGTATGCTGTGGGACAGCAGGTTATGGTTCTCATTCCTGTCAGACACAATAAGCTACAGGCTGCTTGGGTGGGACCCTTCAAAGTGATAAGAAAGGTCAGTGATGTTAACTACATGGTAGAACTGCTAGGCAGGAGGTAGGGGCACAAATTGTACTGTGTTAACATGATGAAACCTTACCATGATAGGGAGGCCCTGGTGTTGAGTGTTTTCAGTGGGTGGCAGGAGTAGACTGAGGGGGGATCTATGGCTACATAGAGCCAGCCAGCAAAATGCCAAGTTATTAAGGTGGAGCCTAGGGTTGCAGATGTATGATATGACTGTGCAGCACCTTGGGGGGGGGGTCAGCAATCCCAATGCAGATGGGCTCTCAAGACAGGGTATGGTTTAATGTGTTCCCAGACAGGCTCAAGTCCCTCAAGCCAAGTTTCTCTAGGGTCACTTAAGAAAGTAGGTTGAGTCTTCAAAAGGGGAAGAGATGTGATGATGTCAGGTATTGCCAGCTATGCCAGGAGAAGTAGGCCAGTGGATGTGTAATATTTGCCAGTGTAGCTAGCTGGATTTATGTAAAGTATTATACGTCATTTGTATATCAAACTGATTTGTACAGATGCTTGTGATGAAAAATGTATTTGTAAAGTTGTTTGTGCTAAAAATGTACCAACAGTGTGTTCTTCTGGACTGAAAAGAAATATACATGTACGTCAGACTGTACTACTGTAACTGATCACATGTATATATATTGTAACAAAGGACACTGGAAGAGAAGAGGTTAAGCTCAATCCCAACTAACATTTAGAAAAATATCCTAAAATTAAATTAATTCACTAAGTCCATTAATTGGATGATGCAGTGGTGCAGCAGTAGCGTTATCACCTCACCGCAAGAGGTTCTCCAGTTCGATTCCCAGCTGGGGTGCCTTCTGTGTGGAGTCTGCATGTCCTCCCTGAATTCATGTGGGTTTCCTCTGGGTGCTCCGGTTTCCTCCCACGTTACAAAGACATGCATCTGGAGCATTGCTCCCAGAGCATCTGCTGGAAATTGGCTTTGCTGCAAGTTGGACTTTCCCGGTAAACAAATGTTAAATAAATAAATAAAGCCATACTTATTGTATCTTACAGTTCTGATTGCAGCCAGAGATGAAATGTCTGTGAAAAAAACAATGACTAAGAATATTGCTGTATTGTCTTTAGTAGTGAACTAATTGCTACCCTGGAAGGGTAAAAGTGTTGAAATGGTTTTATGTGTTCCAGATGCAATAACACATCTTAGAACAGCTCTATCTGTGTGTATAGTAACTCATATGTGTGTGTGTGATTCTGTTTCATATTCTAATGGGGGGGTAGTATAGGAACCAGAAGTCAGATGACCAGATGTATGTGATGTCATTCTGTAATCCAGAACTGGAATGATGTTTTAATACTAGATTAGACAGAAGTCTCAGAGCAGTCTGTTTTTGAAACCTGACATAGAAGGATGCACTCATCTACTTCAAATACTGTTTTCCCTGAATCTGTGTAAATCAATTTATCTGCGTTATTTTAATATTTCCTGTGAGATGAAACTCTGGTGTTTATAGTAAATAGATATTTAGTATTTTCATGTTCTTTTATTATTTATTATTAAAGATATTTAAACTCGTCTTTGTGGCTGGTCTTTTAGAGAATATGTTAACCTACAAGAGTACTTACATCTATTTTGGTTACACTGTGGCTGCTCCTGGAAGCCTTACTGCATTGGTCAAACACTATCATTTGTATTAATATTAATTTCACTCAGTATAATTAGGTACCCATGTAAGAGCCTTAGGGTAGCTGGCTTTGGAGTATCCTGGTGGCAGTAACTACCTTCTAGCCTGGGCAAAGGGGCATAGCTAGCAAATCTGTGCCAGCCATTCTCAGGTGTGTGTGTGTGTGTGTGTGTGTGTGTGTGTGTGTGTGTGTGTGTGTGTGTGTGTGTGTGTGTGTGTGTGTGTGTGTGTGTCAGCTACTTGGAGCAGGGACACAGAACACTGGTTTCACAAAAACAGAGAGAGAGTGATACAGGACTTGGCCTGAGACACTTGGCTGAGGACTCACCTCTATAGCTGTGCCAATGGGGAGTCTTACTGGGGGCCTGGAGAGAGAGGCAGAGGGAAACCCGCACCCCGGACTGAGTGTGTTCTCTGTGTGCTCTTGAGGGAAATTGTGCTTGGTGCAAAGAGCTGCATCTGGAAATACTGTGTGTATCTATCTTTGTTCCAAGTGAACATCCCTCGCCAGTGTCAGTGGTAAGGATTCAGGCTCCTTGATTACTAGCCCAGAGGGGGGACTTCACACTATGCATTTATTTATTTATCTCCTGCATGCAATGTGTATTGCTCACATAATTTTATCTTTCAACAGTTGGTGTAATGTTTCTTCATTATTTCAGATAGGCCTGTTTTCTTAACTGAACTACACCATCACATACCGCTTCAGTAACACTTCTAGTATAAAACTGAAATTTGTAGTGTTAAAATATCTTGCTACCTTTAGAAATAAATGATGTTATAATAAGCTCATCAGTTGCAAATACGTAATTTTCTAGGCATTAGGATGCTTTTAATTGAAGTATATTTTCTTTCCACAAACAAATTAGAATGTGACTACCTTTATCTCCTCATGTGTGATATAATTGGCATTAAAATGTTCCATTCTTTAACAGTAATTCTTCCAGGACTAGGTTTTTCAGCAGAATTTTATAGATGTATCCATACTTGCCATTTCTTCTCTTATTCAGTAATCCTCAGGTCAATGCAAGTAATAGATTCTTTAAGCTTAATCACAATATTATACCTGTTGCACTGAACATAAATTTCAAAGACCTTAAAAGTATTTGACAGCTTTTGTAAGAAATGTGTTTGTCAATATAAATAGCAGCAAAAGTATTAAAAAGCAGTGTTTATGGTTTAGTAGCTGAGAATCTTATTTTTGTGCTTGCTTTGCAGAGTTCATAAGTAAAACTGAAATGAGGATGGCTATGGCTAAGAACAGTATATATTTCACAGTAGAATGTATGTCTTCTCAATCTACAGTTGCTACATTAACTTTTCAGTAGTTAACATAGTACAGAACTCATAGAATTACAGAAGCAATAGCTCACTCCATGCCAAACATATCACTGATTTGTGAATTTTTGAACTATATAGATAAGGAAATAGTATTAATGCCAAACAGTCGGCAACATACTGAAGTGGCAATTGGCAGGCATTTTGTGTAACACTCAAGAGTGTTTTAGCCAGCTGAGCAAGTCGGTGTAAGGGAATCATTTTAGTCTTGTGAAACTTTAAAAGTATGGTCTATAGGATTTAGCTCTATTATCTTGTAAATTTAGTTGCTCATATGAGGACTCGGGCTTCAAGCTGGCATTCTCAGATCATTTGCAGCTTCCATGGGTATGCATTAAAAAAAGCTTAGCAAGAACCGTACAATCTCACATGTGCTAATTTATGATTCATAGAAATATAAGCCCTTGCAATGTAAGACCTCGTTACTGGTATTCTTCAGGTCCCTGACTCACATTTACTACTGCAAACTGCAGATCATTATTTGCCTGCACATTGTGGTAGTAAACGTATCCTCATGTAGGCAGTGGCATTCCCCCATCACTATTCTACACACAGAATTATACAAAACACAAACACACACCAGAGTCCCCATACTTGTCCTTCACATAACTACCCTCCCATACCCATAGTTCTCCCACCTCCCATAATAGTTAAAGTGCCATTGTGGTACATATCTAATATGCCCTCATGGCTAGTGTGCACTCCCAATCACTATAATATTGTATGTGCCATTATGACACTGCCATGGTGGCTAGTGAATCCCCACACCCCCAATCCCCATACTGTTGTCAGTACCCTTACAGCACTTACATATAATTTCCTGGTGTCTAGTGAATCCCCCCCCCCATCCCCCCCATGATTCCTGTACAGCTTTCAGTGCCATTACATCATTTACATTTGCTGTTATCCCTGGTATCTAGTGAATCCCCCACCCCCATCCCCCCATGATCCTTGTACAGCTGTCAGTGTCATTACGTCATTTACATTTACTATTATCCCTGGTGTCTACTTAATCTCCCACCCCCATCCCCATGATCCCTGTATAGCTGTCAGTGCCATTATGTCATTTACATTTACTGTTATGCCTGGTGTCTAGTGAATCCCCCACCCTCATCCCCCCATGATCCCTGTACAACTGTCAGTGCCATTACATCATTTACATTTACTGTTATCTCTGGTGTCTAGTTAATCCCCCACCCCCACCCCCCGTGATCCTTGTACAGCTGTCAGTGCCATTATGTCATTTACATTTACTGTTATCCATGGTATCTAGTGAATCCCCCACCCCATCCCCCCATGATCCCTGTACAGCTGTCAGTGCCATTACATCATTTACATTTACTGTTATCCCTGGTGTCTAGTGAATCCCACACCCCCCTCCCCCATGATCCCTGTACAGCTGTCAGTGCCATTACATGATTTACATTTACTGTTATCCCTGGTATCTAGTTAATCCCCCACCCCCATCCCCCGTGATCCTTGTACAGCTGTCAGTGCTATTATGTAATTTACATTTACTGTTATCCCTGGTATATAGTGAATCCCCCATCCCCCATGATCCCTGTACAGCTGTCAGTGTCATTACATCATTTACATTTACTGTTATCTCTGGTGTCTAGTTAATCCCCCACCCCCATCCCCCGTGATCCTTGTACAGCTGTCAGTGCCATTATGTCATTTACATTTACTGTTATCCCTGGTGTCTAGTTAATCCCCCACCCCATCCCTCATGATCCTTGTACAGCTATCAGTGCCATTATGTCATTTACATTTACTGTTATCCCTGGTGTCTAGTGATTCCCCCACCCCATCCCCCCATGATCCCTGTACAGCTGTCAGTGCCATTACATCATTTACATTTACTGTTATCCCTGATGTCTAGTTAATCCCCCACCCTCATCCCCCATGATCCCTGTACAGCTGTCAGTATTACATTTACTGTTATCCCTGGTGTCTAATGAATACTCCACTCCTGATCCCCAGAGTGATACTGATGCCATTAAGACACTTAAGTATACTTAATCCCTAGTGGCTATTGCTTGTCCCCACCCCCAATCCCTTTAATGACATCAGTGCTATTAAGGTGTTTCACTGAAGTGTTCTTCCAGGTGTCTAATGGTGCCCCAACTCCTGAACTTTGTACCAGAGTCATGGCAGGTATTTGAACATGGCCATTTAGCCATGGTGGGGCCCACTGTGCTGATTTATATAGCAGAGAAACTTCTTGAATTACTCAGCATGTAGATGCCTTCCTGAAAGAAGCTCCAGGGGGAGGTCATGTGAGTAATAAGCACACTCCTCTGCCATGGACTGTCATAATAGCATTCAGCATGGTTTTATGTTCAGCTCTACACCCCGCTACATATCTTCATATTAGAGCACCATGCAGCACCATGTTAAGGCAGCTGGTGAATCACAAAGAAGTACAGAGATATTTACACACAAGGGTATATGGCACATTACCTTCATGAATCCCAGCCCAAGCCTCAAAATCTAATTTCATAAGAAAAGTAATTACTGTTTAATTTTTTCACCTTTCAATTAGGATTTGAGGGTCAAGACCAGGGTAAATTTAAAGTTTCCCATTCATTTGTTCAGGTTACAATTGGAGAGGGTAAAGGAGCTACTTTGTTGTACATATAAGTGAAGTGTATTCCATAAAAGCGAGATTCTTTGAGAGTGATAATATATCTTGCCAGCAGATACTTTTTATGCTACAGTGGAAGTTTAGTTCCTTCATCCAGACGTTTAAGGTGTCGTTTGTTTTGTGAACATGTGGGAAGTTGCATAGGACTAGATCACTGAAGAAGTGAAAAAAATGTTTTAGGTGGTCTATACAGATCTAGAGACCTACAAACAGAACTTAGTGAGATGTAAATAACATTGAATAAGACTAATTATCAGATCTGACCATGTTACAGGGGCCCCCTCTGTGACCCCTGAAATCCACATTACATTCCTAAATACACTGATGAACTTCCTATAAGCAGGAACTCCATCATCCTGGATGGATTTAATTACCTGTTGATAAACTAGGATATCTACACTACACCTCAAATAAAGGATATGCCCATAAATTCTTAAACTTCATAAACAAGAATTCCCTGAACCAAATTATCAAAAACAATTTCACTAGAGGTCAAAATATTCTGGGCCTAGATCCTTACAAATATAGCATCTGTATGTACTATTTCATTGATACTCCATTTCAGTTAAGTTCGATCACAAACTTGTAATCTTCATCCGAAAATATCACAGAATTCAAAGACAATAGATATTCTTATCTTCTACAGTTCTTTAATGAAGTCTGCCGATTATAACATTACAATCCAAGATATTAATCAGATAAGTATTTATGTAAGCAAATTCAATACTCACCTAGATAAATGTATTCACTTCACAGTCACAACGTGATCTAAATTAAATGAAAAATTTAAGACCATACCACCCTGGTGGTCCACAAGCATATAAACTATACAATAAAAGAAAATAAAACCTTGGAGCATACAATAAAAATAAACATTCTCAAATTAAAGTTAACATCAAGAATTTATCAAAGAATCTGAAAAACATCCTCAGGAAAACAAAGGCATCCCATGAACTCAGAGGCACATCGGAAGCTGAAGATAGGTTCATAGGCTCATAGGTTTGTACTAGGCTATCAGCCCTAGGGCCTATACAAGCCTAGCCATAACAATTCCCACACTATTTACTTCCCTGGACCCCTGTCTAGCAGGGCAACTGGCATGATCCCCGGGGTGAATTTCCTTTCTCCCATCCAATCATCAAGGTTCCTTTTGAAGAGGGCCAAAGAGGCACTCTGCTTGACATGTATGGGCAATCTATTCCAGAGTCGGGGAGTCTCTGAGTCAGGAACCTATCCCTCCAGCATGTTTTGTTTATTGTGATGGCTAGGTTTAGATCCCTGGAGCGTGTGGTTCTGAGGGATTAGGATTTCTTTAAGTGTAGCATGTCCAACAGCTCTGGGTTTGACATGGCCTTGTATGTTAAGCAGAGATCGCCTCTGAGTAGACGATATGTGACAGAGTATAGCTGGAGTTTTTTTAAGGCGGTTAGCATACGGCATCTGCTTTAGGCCTGTGATTCTTTTAGTGAGGTATTTCTGTGGCATTTCCAGTTGTTGCAGATGTCTTGAGAGGTACATACCAAACGGAGCATTGTATTCTATAATGGGTCTAATGAGGGATGAGTACAGTGGGACAATGACCTCCTTATTTCTGGATAAAAAACCCTTAGTAATGAGGTGTGCCACATAGAAGGATTTCCTGACTGTTGTGGTGATGTGGTTATCGAAGGTGAGACCACTGTCCACCTGTGTCCCTAAGTCTCTTATCACACTTTCGGTGTTTAGTGTACTGCCACCTATATGGTAATTCACGGGTACATGTTTTTTCCCAAAGGGGATAACTATACATTTCTTGACATTGAGCTTGAGCCCATGGCTCTGGCACTAAGCATCTGTTTCTATAAGGCCCTTTTGGGGATTCAATAATGGCTCCCAGTTTGCAGTCATCTGCGAACTTTGTTAGCCAGAGTCCCTTAGTGTTGGCCTGTACTTCAGAGAAGTAGATGTTAAACAAGAGTGGTCCCAGGACTGAACCCTGAGGTACTCCACTTGTCACTTGTCTGGAGCTGGATTTGGAGTCGGCTACTTTTACACTGTGGGTTCCATCAGTAAGCCAGTTAGCAACCCATTGGGTGACGTAGGGATTAATGCCCAGCTTAATAAGTTTATCTATGATTCCAGAGTGGGGGATGGTGTCAAAGGCCTTGGCAAGGTCTAGATAGGCTGTGTGGACCACCTTACCCTTGTCCATGGCTCTGGAGACTGATTTGAAGAAGTCAATCAGGTTCAGGAGACAAGATCGGCCCTTCACGAACCCAAACTGGGTGGGTTCTAGTGTTTGAAGGTTGCCAATGTCTTTGTTTATAAGTTCCATGATAATACACTCCATGGCCTTGCAGATAAGGCTCATCAGACTGATGGGATGGTAATTTCTGGAATCCAAGGTGGTTCCCCCCTTGTGGAGTGGGATAACTGTAGCTCTGCACCACTCAATGGGCACAAAACCTGAGGTGAGGCTTTGATTAAACATGACACTTGGGTGAGGTGCCAGTTCATATTGTAGTTTATGTAGTACACAGCCCAGGATGTCATCTGATCCCATGGATGCTGTATTCTTAGCTTTGGGGAGTGCATTTTTTACCTGTGTGGCCGTTATTACCAGAATTTGGCAATCTTCCGGTATTGAGATGGGCCATTTAGGGGGTGAAAGGGGGGTGAAGTTGGCACTGAATCGATCTGCCAGGATATTGGCAATATCCTTGGGATCAGTATATTTAATGCCATTCTGTTTTAGCTCAGAGCAGATCTGAGTATTGCCATTTAGATTCTTGATATAGTTATAGAATGCCTTGTGGTTGTCTTTGGAATCTTTGGCAATTTTATTTTCGTAACTAGCTTTGGAGGATTTTATGAGGGATCTCAGTTTCTTACTGAGGCTGGTAAGGGAGTTTTTTGCATCCTGGGATTTTCCTCTTTTCTGCAACAGTTTCTTCCTTTTGTTGTAAAGTTTGTTTATGGCAGGGGACCACCAGATTGGCTTCCTTTTTTTGGATGAGAGCATCTTGGTTCTACTTGGGATGGCACAATTCATGCATGAGTGGATGTGCTCATACAGTGCCTTATTGTAGGATTCAGCAGTTGAACTTTCAGTTCCCATCTGCATGGGTGTCATAAAGTTTGTCACTTCTGACATGAGTAGCATGAAGTTGGCTTTGGAGAAGTTTTATATGGATGTTTCCTTACTGGGGGGGGGTGGGGGTGGGATGTGGTTGTTAAGGGTGATTAGCTTATGGTCAGACCTGACTAACGAGGGGGTGACCATAGGTGTGGAGCATCAATTTCCTGTGTTGGTAATGACCAGGTCTAGGATATTGGAGCACCTGGTGGGACTATGGATTAGTTGATCCAGGGCATTGGAATTTATGAATTCCAAGAACCGTTGGGCAAAGGTGTTGGTACATGAGTAGTTTTCCCAGTTAATGGCAGGGTAGTTAAAATCACCCAGGTATTAGGGTGTTTGGTTCTATCTTAATATTTTCCAGTATGTTTAGAAAGGTGTAGTGGGAATCCTGGGGTATGGTGGGGGATCTGTACCAAGCTACAATTTGGATTGCAGTCTTACCTAGTGTTAGTTGCACCTGGAGAATTTCAGACGCATTGTGTTGGGCAACTAGCCTGGTGGTGTGAATATCCTTGGTGAATATTGACACTCCTCCACCTTTAGTGTTTCGGTCCTGGTTTGGTGGACGAAAAGTGTGGTAAGAGTTGTAGCCTGGTATTGCAGGAGTGCTCTCTGGAGCCTTGAACCAGGTCTCAGGTACTGCACAGATATTGATGTTCGAGAGAGTGCATTTTGAGGTTTAGACTTCTAGCATTGAGTAGCATTACCTTCAGATTTTGCATGCTTGTACCTGTTATGGTGGTGGTTTTGTCCTTTGAACTTTGCCTAAAAAAGGCACTATAGGGGTGGCAAGAGCCTTAGCCAGTAACCTGAATCCCAGGGGCGACAGGTGCAGACCATCTCTAGCAAAGCATCGTGGTCTGTCGATCATGTCATCCCAGGCAGACAGATACTGGATCCCCTTTGAATGACACCCATTTTGTACTTATATTGTGGTATCATTCTGGGTGAAGGCAGGATGCTACTCAGGGCCTGGGTCATACCTGCCTGGGCCACGTGATCCGAGAGCTCTTCCATGTCTCTTTTCATATAGTCCAGGGAGGTACGTCTCAAGTCATTCCCTCCAACATGGACAATGACAGAGTCATATTTGTACTTGTTGTGGAGTTACTTGAGTGCATGTGTTATGTGGTGGATCCTGACACCCGACAGGCAGTTGACTGTAATTTTCTCCTTGTTCAACCTGGTGAGTGGGACATCAGTGTGCCGGACTATAGAGTCACCTATGACTAAAGTGTTAGGTACGTTGTCTTGCCTTAGGGGCTGTTGCTGGGTGGCACACTGGTGTTGTGAACTATGTGACACTTTGGTTGTGATTGGTGTTTGTTTGCGTTTCAGCTTCAGAGGTCCTTGATGCTTGGGCAGGTTACAGTTAAGGGCCTCTGCATATGTGGATTTAGTGTTGCTATATATGGGTGTTGGTGGTGTGGGTTTAGAAGGGCTATGTGTTGCTTGAGGTGTAGTGTGGGTGTTAACCTTCTCCTCTTGACTGTCTAGCACAATCTGGGGTGGAGAGAGCTTTGCTTCCATTTTGGCTATGTAAGTGCATCTCTCACCAGGTTGTAGTGTTGGGTGGTAGGAGGAGAGGATTGTCTGTGTACATGAGGCAATTGCTGCATTGCCCCAGTATGCCCAGGTTCACCAGGTGGACAGGAGAAATCAGCAGAAGCTGACCCTTGGACATGCCTGATTTGGTGCCTTTTTTTTTCTTTGTAAAGTACAGGAGCTGTTTTCCCTTACTTTAGCAAGACACTTTGCAATTATAGGCTGTTTAGTGCCTACTATTAATTTCTCCTTATTAACAAGGAGAGTTGAGTGCTTGTATCAGTTTAAGGCTTCCTAGTGCTTTCCAGCAGGTATTGAAGCAAGTGCTAGTCACAGGGATGCTTAAAGGTAAGATGAAAAAAATGCACACTGCAGTGTGCACTAGAGAAGTTAGACGTGAAAGTAGGTAACTTAAGTTTTACCCGTTTAAAAAGCTAAGGTTTAGTGGAGAGTTACTATTTCTAAAACAGCAAGATGGATCGAAAGGGGTGGTCACTTTTGTATTCTGGTACTATGAAATACAGTAGGATGGCTAATAAATTTAAATAGTTGAAGGGGAGGAATTTCAAAAATGATGATTTTGTGATTACTCACACAAGCCAGTGAAAGTATTGAGGAAATGATATATATGGTCAGATTAACATAAGAGGCAGGCAACTAGAAAGACAGTGGTATTTCTGCCTGACTCAGAAGAGACAGAGCTGTGGTCTCTTTTGAAGCTTTAATATGCTGTTAAAGCAGAATGCAAGTAAAACACAAGGTAAAGAAAACAAACCACAATATTCAAAATATAAAAAGGCCATAAAGTAATACAAAATACATAAAATAAAAGCAAACTAACCTTTCCTTCACGGCAAAGTGTAGCAGAGTCTGGATGAGCCTTTCTGGTAATCCTTCTTTAGTTATGTCAAGAAACTAAGGCGTATATCCCAATGCTGCACAGAACTTATTTAAAATTACACTACCTGTTCCAATCCAGTGGATGTTGCCAACATGCTTACAGACAAATTCAGTGTCAACTTTACTCCAGAGACAATTATCCAAAGCCCAGATATCTCTGAGGATCTTCACACCCACCATCAACACTAAAGAGTGTTCACCAAAGGTGCTCTCCAAAACAAAAAAATACATCCTCCACGAGACCTGGTATTATGCCTGGGTGCCTGCTAAAAAGTACTAAGTATGCACTGGCAACCCCCACTCCCTTAATTTATTCAACCTGAGCCAAGCCATTAGCTTTGTCCTTGAATTCTGGAGCACAGCTGTTGTAATACCACTTCATAAGGGTGCTCCAGTCACTGACTCAAGGAATTACAGATCCATTAGGTTGATGTATTTCATTGGTAATGCTATAGAACACATTGCAACAGACCCGATTAATTATGATATCAAAAACTGTATCAAACTTGATCCTCGACAGTTTGGCATTGTAAAGAGTAGATTGTGTCTAATGAATCTGGCAAACTTCTTTGAAAGTATAATGCAAGCCATGGAAAGTGGTCATATTGTTCATGCAGCATACTTTATCTGGCCAAGTATGATACCATACCACATGCAAACGTATCATCAACAAGCTAACTGTGTTCCAAACTGACCCCTTTATGATGAGATGGAAAGCAAATTGGTTGACAGAACCCATACAGTGAGGGAGGTAGGTGCATCCTCTGGGAGTATGAGGGTGACCAGTGGTGTCCCACAGGGTTCTGTGGTTGAACCTCTGGTATTCAGCATCTACTTCTTGGACCTCCAAATCACAAATGACAATCCATGGTTAACCATTTCTATGATGAGTTCAAACCAGGTGTCATCCTCAAGTTCCTATCTGACACACAAGCACCCTAACAGAAGTAAAATTGTCACATTTTGTAAGCACTCTATCCCCCTTGCATGCAAGATAGACAACACCCCACTTCAAAAAGAGAATGTAGTGAAAGACCTGGGAACATGGTTAGATAATTGATTATCATGTTCCAATTGTGGTCAGGAGGTCATTCAGCTTAGTACAGCTGATCACAAGGAATATCATACAGAGCTAAAGAAGTACATGTCCCCCTTATATTCTGCATTAATTAGGGTCATCATAGACTGCAATGTTCCGTTTCAGTTGTATGTCACTAGATGGGCTCCATTCATTTGAGTAAAATCTCAAAATACTGGAACCAAAAATTTCGAAACCTAAAAATATCGAAAATAGGAATTTGCCATTTCCCCACTGTTGTGTGATCCTGGAGTTGGTATATATAATTAGCAGGTGGGTGAGAACAGCCACAGATACATTAAATAGATTTTCAATATTTAATTTTTCAGTATTTTGGTTTCAGTATTTTGAGTTTTTGCTCAAATGCTAGGAATCCCATTAGATATAGCAAACAACTGGAGAGACAGCAGAGGTCTTAACTAAAAAGATCACGGACTCAAAGGACATGAACTACCAGACAGACTGGAAGCATGTTCCATATCCCATACACTCCTTAAGTGATTTATGTCTCGTATGGCCCCGAAATTGTAGCTATTGGCTGTGTGAGCAGTTTTTTTCCAACTCTTTCAACTTTCTGGTTTGAAAGCCGCACTTGTGCCTGTTTCTCACATTTCCTATAACTAATCTAGTCCGGTTACAGAGTTGCTGTACCCAGGATTGTTGGTAAGCTTCTGAGCCCCCCAAGCCTTTCTGTGTTGGAGGGAAGCCTTCCAGCTTATCAGTGGGAGTGGTAAGCACTAGGCAGCCTATTCTCCACGGGAAGATTGAGCTTTGGCCCAGAAATTGTAGTTTATTTGGCCATTTAGGCAGTTTTCCATCTCTTTCAACTTGCTGGCTTAAAAGCCTATGTTTGTACTTGTTCCCCACCTTTTCTGTAACTAGTCTAGTCCAGGTACAGATTTGCTGTATCCAGGGCTCTTTGTAAGCTTTTGAGCCCCCCAAGCCTTTCTGTGTTGGTGGGAAGCCTTCTAGCTTATCAGTGGGAGTGGTAAGCATTAGGTAACCTATTTACCACAAGAGGAGTCGTTCTTGGCCCAGAAATTGTAGCTATTGGCCGTTTGGGCAGTTTTTTTTCCATCTCTTTCAATGTTCTGGTTTAAAAGCCGTACTTGTGCTTGTTTCCCACCTTTCCTGTAACTCGTCTAGTCCAGATACAGAGTTGCTGTATCCAGGACTGTTGGTAAGCTTTTGAGCCCCGCAAGCCTTTCTGTGTTGGAAGAAAGACTTCTAGCTTATCAGTGGGAGTGGTAAGCACTAGGTAGCCTGTCTACCATGACAGGAGAGGTTCTTGGCCCAGAAATTGTAGTTCATTGACCATCTGGACAGTCTGTCTGTCTCTTTCAACTTTCTGGTTTAAAAGACCGCATCTGCACTTGTTTCCCATCTTTCCTGTAACTAACCTACTGGGTAGCACTAGAAAGCCTTAAACTGGTTACAAGCCTTCTAGCTTAGAAGAGAGACTTTGGAGTGATTAAGTATCAGTTTTCTGTACTTTCTTGCTGTACTTAACTGTTTTCTGCCTAAACGTAGATTTGCCAGCATTTATTGTGATTTAAAAGCTTGTTTTTTTCACATATTGTACTTATTTGACTGCCTGCACTTTTAAAAAGTTTGTTTTTGTTTAAATAATTTGTTTAACTGTTATAGGCTACACACTAAAGTGTGATAGCCTTTTCTGATCATTTGTAATCATTTAAAGCTGTTATAAGTGTATTTTTTACTGTTTTTGCCTTATCTTTAAAAAAAAAAAAAAAAAACAAAAGCAAAAAATGTCCTTGTTTCCCACCTTTCTAAGCTAGTATAGTCCAGTTTTCAGGCTAGTGCTGAATTCAGGGCTGTGATACTAGTTTCTGAATTGCCCATATCTTACTTGGATAGAAAGAAGTTTCTCTGTTCACCTGTGAGAGAGGGGACCTTTGAGCAACCTATCTGTCCCTGGAGGAGTGGTTCCAGCCCAGAAGTTAGTAGTTTATTGGCCATGTTAGGCTAATTTCTATCGCTTTCATTTCCCTACTATAAAAAACGCGTTTGCACAGTTTTGTGCACCAGGCAGTGCCGGTTAGCTACGGTTAAATTATTCCCAGTTCCACTCTTCAGTTTTTCCCTTGAAACTAGTCCAACTCTCAACCTAAGCACTCAAAAAGCATCTTACAGCCCAGTACTTGCTCAGACCTAATAGCAAGCACTAATATACCCTGACACTGATTGCCCAGCAGGCAAGGCTTTTTATTCACTCCTCACCAACCAAGCGACTAAGCAACTCACCCTAATATTCAGGCATGACCAAAGGGCAACTTCAGGTGCACTCTCCAGTCCAGCTGGTGAATCTGGGTATCCTGAGGCAATGTTACAACTGCATCATGTACACAGAAAACCCTCTCCTCCTACCAGAAAACACTGACATATGTGAGAGATGCAATTAAACAGCTAAAATGGAAGCTAAGCTGTCTCCACCCAGGACTGGAACAGACTGTCAAGAGGAGAAGGTCAACACTTGCACCACACCTCCAGCCGCACACAGACCTACTAAAACAGCACTGGCAAAAAATACACATAAATACACAAAATCATACTCGGAGGCTCTAAATAAAAACCTGCAAAAGCATCAGAGCCCTCCAAAGCAGACACCCAAACAACCTGCACTTCCCATCACAAACCAGACAACACATAAAACACACAATCAGTGTGCCACACAATCACAGCCCTTAAGACGAAATAACATATCTAACACACTAGTAATAGCTGACTCTGTAGTCAGGCACACTGACATCCCACTCACTAGGCTGGACAAGCAGAAGGTTACTGTTAGCTGCCTGTCAGGAGCCAGAATCCGCCACATAACACAAGCACTCAGGTCCCTCCAGAATAAGTACAAATATGACTTTGTCATTGTTCATGTTGGTATGAATGACCTGAGACGTACCTCCCTGGACTACATGAAAAGAGACATGGAAGAGACAGAGCTCTCTGATCATGCAGCCCAGGCTGGTATGACCCTGACCCTGAGTAGTATCCTGTCCTCACCAAGAATGATACCTCAGTATAAAGAAAAAATGATCAATTTCAACAACTGGCTAAGCTTCTGGTGTCATTCAAAGGGGATCCAGTGTCTGTCAGCCTGGGACGACATGCTCGACAAGCCACGTTGCTTCGCAAGAGATGGCTTGCACCTGCCACCCCTAGGCTTTTGAATACTGGCCAAGGCTCTTGCTGCCCCCATAGTGCCTTTTTTAGGCAAGGCTCAAAAGTCAAACCCACCTCTGTAAACAGCACAATTAACAAAAAACTGAGGGTTATGCTACTCAACACCAGGAGTTTAAATCTCAAAATGCATGCGTTTGAAGCACTCCTCAGTATGGAGAACGTCAACATCTGTGCAGTAACTGAAACCTGGTTCAAGGCTCCAGAGAGCACCCCAGCACTACCAGTCTACAACTCATACCACACATTTTGGCCACAGAACACGGACCAGAACACAAAAGGATAGGGTGTATCCATATTCATCAAGGATAACTACATCTCTAGGTTAGTGGCGCAGCATGATACCTCTGAGATCATCCATGTGCAACTAACATCGGGCAAATATGCAATGCAAATTGTGGCCTGCTACAGATCACCCTCCATGACTTAGGACCACAACTCCACCTTTCTGAAGACACTGGAAATCATGAAGGTCCTACCAAACACCCTGATATTGGGCAATTTCAATTACCCTACCATTCACTGGGAAAACTACTTAAGTACAAATTCCCAGGCCCAGCGCTTCCTGGAATTCATCAACTCAAACACCCTGGATCAGTTGGTAAACTCCCCTACCAGCGGTGAAAGCATATTGGACCTGACCATCACCAACATGGGCGACAGGTGTTTCACACCGGAGGTCAACCCGTCATTGGTTAGATCAGACCATAAACTAATCACTCTGGATGTCCACACCCCACCACCACCCCCAACTAAGCAAACCACAGTAAAAAACTTTTCTAAAGCAAACTTCACCTTACTTAAGACAGAGGTTGTAAGTTTCACAGCCCCCACGCTAAAGGATAATGTTGCCCAAGATGCAGAAACCTTTACAAATGCACTCTATGAGCACCTACAAGAATGCATGGATCGTGCCATCCCTAGCAAAACCAAGACTCACTTCTCTAAGAGAAGGAATCCAGTTTGGTGGACCCCTGCAATAAACAGGCTATGCAATAGAAGGTGGAAACTAGTTCAGAAAAAAAGCAAATCCTAAGAAAGAAAGACATCCCTGATCAGTATCAGTAAGAAACTAAGGTCCCTCATGAAATCATCTAAAGCTAACTTCGAGAGAAAAATAGCCAAGGATTCAAAAGATAACCACAAAGCCTTCTTTAGCTATGTTAAGAATCTAAGTGGCAACTCACAGATATGCACTAAACTAGTGCAAAATAGCACAAAATATACTGAACCTACTGATATTGCCAACATTCTGGCAGATAGATTCAGTCCAAACTTCACTCCCCTCTCACCTCCAAAAGGGCCCACAACAATACTGAAAAAGTGTAGTGTCCCAAAAATCACAGACACACAGGTGAAAACAGCCCTTTCAAAATCCAAAAACACAGCGTCAATAGGACCAGATTGTGTCCCAGCTGTGTCTTGCACGAACTACAGAACAAACTAACCCCCCACCTAAACATGCTGTTCAACCTCAGCCTCTCCACAGGCTACATGCCAATAGAATAGCGCACAGCAATGGTTATTCCTCTCCACAAAGGAGGGGCCACAAGTGACCCTGGTAACTATCACCCCATAAGCCTGACTAGCCTGGTCTGCAAGGCTATGGCGCGCATCATCATGGAACTCATTAACAAAGACATTGGGAACCTCCAACACTTGACCTGACCCAGTTTGGCTTTGTTAAGGGCAGATCATGCCTATTAAACCAGGTTGACTTCTTTGAGACAGTCACCAAGGCCATAGACGAGGGAAAGGTGGTTCACACAGCCTGCCTTGACCTCGCCAAGGCTTTCAACACCATTCCCCACTCGGGTATTACAGAAAAACTCACCAGCCTGAACATAAACCCCTATGTCATGAGATGGGTTGCCAACTGGCTTACAGACAGCACTCACACGGTAAGAATAGTGGCCTCCAGGTCTGACTCTAAACCAGTCACAAGTGGTGTCCTGCAAGGCTCAGTCCTGGGACCCCTACTGTTCAGCATATACTTCTCAGAAGTACAGACAAACACAGGAGGACTATGGTTAACCAAGTTCACTGATAACTGCAAAATGGGAGCCATAACTGACTCTCTGGCTGACATGGGCATCCCCCAAAAGGGCCTTACTGAGACAGACACCTGTCATGGCCTCAAGCTAAATGCCAAAAAATGCATAGTCATCCCATTTGGGAAAAACAAAACATCCACGAATTATGACATAGGTGGCAGCCCCCTTAATACAGAAGAGGTAATACGAGATCTGGGGACCCAGGTAGATAGTAATCTCTCCTTTGACAATCATATTGCCAAAGTAGTTAGGAAATCCTTCTATGTGGCCCATCTAATTACTAAAAGGTTCGCATCTAGAAATAAAGAGGTTATAGTGCCCCTCTACTCGTCACTCATTAGACCCATCATAGAGTACAATGCCCTATTTGGGATGTACCTCACAAGACATTTCCACCACAAAAATACCTTACCAAGAGGATTACTGACCTCAAACATATGTCCTATTCAGCCTGACTGAAAAAACTCCAGCTGTACTCAGTGGCATATCGCTTACTCAGAGGTGATCTCTACCTGACTTACAAAGCCATGTCCAACTCAGAATTGATGGGCATGCTCCACCTAAAGAAATCCAAGTCACTGCGAGCCACATGCTCTAGTGAGCTAAACCTCGCCACAACAATAAATAGAACATGCTGGAGGGATATATTCCTGTCACAGAGACTCCCCATGCTTTGGAACAAAATTCCAAATTACATCAGGCAGAGCCCCTCACTAACACTCTTCAAGAGAAACCTTGATGAGTGGATGGGTAACAGAAAATACACCCCTGGGATCACTTCATTGGCTCTGCTTGACAGAGGATCAGTTAATTAATCAATGGGGTGGCGAAGGTGGACACACTCTGGCTAGGCTTATAAATGCCCTTGGGCAGATACCCTAGTACCTACCTATGAACCTATGAACCTATGCTGCGCCTTTAGGGATTATGTCATCCAATACATCTTATATTATGACAAATTTAACAGTCCCACTAACATTAGAACCAGGAATCTAAACCAGTTTCAGCAAATAAATAAGACACGGTGGAGGCATAGATTCATTATGCAATGCCTTCACCTCATCTGGAACAAGTTTCTGCTGCATGTTAAACAGTGTGGTATTTTATATTCCTTCAAACACAAGCTAGATAACTGTATAAGCATTTTCAAATTCACCACAGGACAAACTGGCCTGTCCCTCCTTAAAAAAAAGAAGTAAAGTGTAAGAGTGGGTGCTAGCAAGGCAATAATGGCCACATGGCACAATTGCCTTGTATTTCATATGATCCCATGATCTAGGTACCTCATGATGCAGTCATCTATGACTAGGATGTTACCAAATGTGACAGATTGTTGCTGATATAAAAACAGAAAGTGCCAGTATAATGGCAGGAACATTATTTTGTAGGAAGATATTGTGGCATTTCAAGAACAAAAGATGTAAGTATCGTCTGCAGTAAAACCCATAGTTTCATACATTCATACATGCATTCATTCTTATAATCATTCTGTCATTCATTCGTTAATCCATTTAATCATTCCCAGAAAACTGCTTAAGCAATGTCACTAGGGAGTCAAGAGGTGGGCTCACAGTTTGCTCCGCTATTCAGAGGGTCCAGAGGATGTCGATATATTATGATATGCACACACACACGCACACACACACACACACACACACACACACACACACACACACACACACACACACACACACACACATATGCACACATGCATGCATGCACACACACACGCATGCACACGCATGCACACACACACACACACACACACACACACACACACACACACACACACACACACACATACACACATGCATGCACACACACACATACACACACACGTGCTACACAGACACACACACACACACACACACACACACACACACACACACACACACACACACACACACACACACACAGAACATGCAGACTCCATGAGAAAGTACCCTGACAAAGAAATTAACTAGTGGGACAAGTGCTACAAGGCACAATACTAACCATTATGACATTGTGCCTCCAACTGAGTTATCTTACAGTAATGGAAGAGTGTAATTTCCACACCAAATGGTATTATTTTGGGTGTTTTATGAACCCCACATGTGAGATACCAGCATCTTGACTGCACATTGCCTCGTCGCATATTCTACACATAAATATTTTTTTTCTGGTTCTTCATATTTCCTATGCTATTTTTATTCCAACCACAGTATTAGAGGGTAAAGACTTGTTTTGCCATAATTCTATTGAACACGCTGTGACACCATAATCTTGGTCATGTTGTTCATAAAAATAAACCCTAAAGTCAACTGATAAATGTTAGATACAGCTCAATAGTTTACTGTGTATGACTAAGAGATTAGGAATTCACACATTACACCATTACCATCAGTTTAGTAGTTTAACTTTGCATTATATTGCTATAACATAAAGTTACACATCAGAAATAACTCAAAATAACCAGTGAACATACTAAAGAAACCAATGCATTCAGCTAACTACTTTTGTCTTAAGACAAAGCTGGAGAGTCAATAAACTCTGTGTAGGCCTAGAGCAAAGCCTACATGGAGTTTACATGTTTGCATGGTGAGCAGCAGTGCAGAATGCACATGTGGGCTGTGCATTGTGCTTAAATGTAAACAAGAGTGGTTTTGCAGCCAGCAACAGTGTTGTCGGCCAGGAAACCATGCCAAGCAACATGAACACCTGGAGATATGTACAGCTGTTTATCTACAGGCAAACTAGTTCTGCAGGATTGCATGGAAAGCAATGACTACTAGGATTTTAGTAAAGCAATCTATACAGTTCCAGCACATTACATGAAAGTGTATATGTAAGTGCAGAGTAGTGTGCAAACCTGTTTCAGGCATACTGAATAAAATTTTTGCAACGGATCAGCAAGAGTACATAGTCTGCATTAGAAATAATTATTCAGGGGAAGTGTGTTTGTATTGAAAATGGACACACAGATGAATTGTAGGAATGAACACTGAGGAAGAGGACAGGTGAAACATTTATAGTAAAATCAAGTAGAACATGTGACACAGCCATGCAGTTATAAAGCTTTGTTAATAATAAACCATATTGATAAATAAACATTTAAGGAAAATACAAACTTTTTAATGATACTGCATTTGCTTCCTAGCTAATGTAGGTTTAATACTAATTGTTTGTGTCTTTCGGCTTTTCCTGGTTAGGGGTCGCCACGGAACTCCAGTCCGCTAATGATTGGCAGTAGAGTTTTACATGCTGGCTTGCCGGGCCTAACGCACAACCTTCAATGAAGGAATGCCCATTCACGCATGTCGCCACACAGAAGACGCTCTAACTGAGAATCGAATGGGCAACATCTAACTGTGAGGCGACAACGCTACCGCAGCACCACCACCGCAAAATGTAGGTTTAATACTAATGGCACTATTTAATCCAGGAAACACACATGCTTTTAATCTAACAATCTGCTTATATTCATATATTTCCACTATATTATTGATATCACCTCCTCTAACGTTCTTATGTACTACACCAATAACTCTAAACTTGGTGCAGTATTTGATTTTATTATATATTAAATTGTAATTAAGATGATTGTTAACTTTGATGAAGGATAGAACCCAAAAGCGTTATATGTGTTTGCATCAATAAATGAACAATAGTGTCTACTTTGGGATTTGTTTTTTATAACAGACATTAGTTACATTCCGATTGTAATCCTGGCTAGTTGACAGGTGTGCATGGCATATATGTGGCACATACCAGACTCACAAACGTAACCCATGCCATCAATGTTGTCAGTCAGCTATGTATTTATTGTGTGCATCACAGGAACAAATATCACACATGAATCTTGTAGAACACCTTGATGGGGATTCCACATCATCAACCATTAATGTTTATGCAACAAAAAATACTTATGTATGGGCGATATGATGTGTGGCAAATGAGGTACATTTGAGTAACTCAGCTCTTGAAAATATGTTAGGAGGTACATGAAAAAGGGTGCATTTTACTCAGTTACTTGTGTGATGAAGGCTGTGACCTATGGAGGTATAATGTCTTTTGATGTGGAAGTCCTGCCCATACTCAGGAATTGTGTTACATACAAGGGAGTAGTCACCACTCTGGGCAGATGCTGGTGGATGTTTGGCATATCATCTACCTGAGAATACATATCTAACTCAAAGACCACTTGCATAAAATTAGACATGTTAGTAACAGCCTGCATTTCATTGCTGGAACCTGTGTTCTGAGAGACTGCCTTCCAATCTATCTGCAAATATACAAAGCTAAGTATATTTTTTTGGTTTTATTTATTTATTTCAGTTTGATTACTGGGGAAGTCCACTGGGCCAGTGGTGTGCCCATTTTCAGTGGAGGCCCGGAGAGAAAAGTTTCAATAAGCAATATGGTTACAAAGGTTACATAATGAAATGGTAAGTACATACATATATGGATACACAGGTTACATAATGCAATGGTAAATACATATATGCAATCAGGTACAGGTGGATACATTGACATTGAAATACAATTTTGACATAGGTAGCACAGTTTGTAGGTATTTACATTCAGGGCAGTAAGTTTAGACTGACTGGGCAATAAGCATCAGTGAATTACTTGATATTTACAATATATACAATACTTGTCGTCAAGAGAGAGAAGATGCTTAGTCTGAGTATGTTAGCTTAGGTTTAATTAGAGAATAGAAAAAGAGGTAATAGTGCAGAGAAGAGCAGGAGTATAGAGAGCTCAAAGGGGAAATTCTTAAGATTGTTATGTAGGGTGAAAGCAGGAGCATTTACATTTAGTGGATAGGTAAGAGAAAAGTAGGGTTTTGAAGGATTCAGAGTTAGGTGTAGTCCTGAGTGAAGGAGGGAGAGAGTTCCATTTTTTGCCTA
This sequence comes from Protopterus annectens, assembly GCF_019279795.1. Taxonomy (NCBI): domain Eukaryota; kingdom Metazoa; phylum Chordata; order Ceratodontiformes; family Protopteridae; genus Protopterus; species Protopterus annectens. The sequence goes on along the minus strand of NC_056747.1, from coordinate 1,267,391,409 downwards.
CAGTGAAAGAGAGAAGGAGGTGGCCTGCAGGGGATTTGGGTTTGTGGACAGAGATTAAATTTTGGTGTTCAGGTCTCAGAGATCTAGTTGGGATGTAAGGGGGAAGGATGTTTGTTAAGGCTGGGCATTTATCTGTTTAGAATATTAATTTGTGCGCAGTGGTTAGTTGGAAATAGCCTAGGAGGTTTGAGAGTTCCAGCCAGTTCAGAGATTGTAGGGTTAGGCAGTGGTGAGTAGAGGTTTTGGATTTAGTTGCGAATTTGGAGATTTTATTATAGCAAGTTTCGAGTTTAGAAGTGTTGGAAGAAGATAGGTTAGTTAGTAGAGGGGCTCCATATAATAGACAGGGTAGGAGGTAGGTATTAGCAATAGTTTGCCTTGCGGAGTTGGAGAGAAAGCGGTTATTCCTATAGAGCATGCCTAGTTTTTGATGGGTTTTCTTTATGTTTTGTTGGATGTGGATATCAAATTTAAGGTGTTCATCTATGGTAATGCCGAGGAATTTTGCAGAAGGGACCACTTCAGTGGCAGAGTTGCTTTGGTTAAGGACTTTGAAAGCATTCTTGTCAAAGGAGAAATTTCTGGAGGGAGGAAAGAGAAGTATTTTGGATTTATTAGAGTTGAGAGAGAGATGGTTTTGATGCATCCAGTTTTCGGTAGTGGAAAAAGCTGTTTGAGTTTTAGTCACGAGTTCAAGTAGGTTGGAGGTGCCACAGACTAAGGTAGAGTCATCTGCATATTGGATAACTGTCATATCAGGGATGATTGAGTGAAGGTTGTTAATGAAAATGTTGAAAAGCATGGGTCTGAGGATGGACCCCTGGGGAACACCGGTGGGTGTTGGCAAGAAGGAGGAGGTAGAGTTCTTCCATCTGACAGCTTGAGATCTGTCGGATAGGTAGCTGGAGAACCAGGAAAGGGTATCAGGGGAGAGATGGAGGTTGGAGAGATGAAAGAGAAGGTTCTTGTGGGAGATGGTATCAAAGGCTTTGGAAAGGTCTAGCAGTACTGTGAATACTAGTAATCCAGAATCACGTGCTCGATTTACTGTGTCTAAGAGGGATAGTAAGGCGGTAGTGGTGCTGTAGCCAGGGCGGAAGCCATGCTGGGTAGGAGTTATGAGGAGATTCTGAGTTAAAAAAGGCATAAGTTGGTGATGGACACATTTTTCAAGTATTTTTGATAATGGTGAGAGTAGAGCAATTGGGCGGAAATTAGAGATATTGTAGTTTTTGCCTCCTTTGTGAAGAGGTAGAATGATGGCAGATTGCCAAAGTTTGGGTACATAAGACTCTTTTATAGATCTGTTAATTAGGATGCTTATAGGGAGAGCAATACCATCAGCAGCGGATTTGAGGAAGGAGGAATGTAAGTTGTCCGGGGCATTTGAGCAAGGCTTTAGTTTTGATGGGAGTCTTTTTATGAAAGTAGTTGGTACACATTTGAATTGGAAATTAAGCGTACAGTTATTAGGGGTGCTGGGAGTAGAGGAAAGAGAGCTGAATGGATTATTGTCGGGAAAATATTTGGTTAGATTAGCTATGGATTCTGTAAAAATTGTGTTGAAGTGAGAGCTTACTTCTGAGTCAGTTAAGCTAAGGTCAGGGCAGGGATTATTCCTGGATCCTGTGTGGAGTAGGGAATTAATAGATTTCCAGAATTGTTTTGGGTTCTTATTATTGTTAAATTGAAGTTTATTGTAGTAGTTTTTTTTTTTGTCTGATGTGATTAGTTTCTTTACTTGGTTGCGGAGTTGGGTGTATTGAAGCAAGGTAGAAGGCATCTTATTTTTTTGGTAGAGCTTCCAGGATTTGTCCCTGCAGTGCATGATTTGTTTAGTTTCTTTGGATAGCCAAGGAGCAGAATTAGTCTTGATTTGTTTGTTTCTTGGTGGGGCTTGGGAGTTGAGGGTTTTCAGGAAGATAGAGTTAAAATATTCTATTGCATTGTCAAGGGGAAGAGTATATAGGATTTGCCAGTTTATATATTTAAAAGTGTTTGAAAAATTTGAGGGGTTGAAGTTGCAGAAACTGTGAGTGTGGATATAGTGGTGTTGGTGTTTAGTATTGCTGGTTGAGCGATGTATGAAAGCAGGGAGATGGTTACTGAATGTGTCTGGGATAGTACCAGAAAGAGTTATTTTATTAGGATGGGAGGCTAGGGCCCAGTCGATGATGGATCCTGGGGGGTGGTGTTTCTTAGGGCGAGTAGTTGCATGAATTACTTGGGAGAAATTGTAGAGGTTGATGAATAAGGAGGGGGAAGGTGAGTTGGTTTTATTCCAAACAATATTAACATTGCCTAGAATGTAGGTTTCAAATTTTATTTTAGTTGAGGCCCAGAGAAGAATATTTTCAAAGGTAGAGATGTTGTCACCTGGGGAAATATATAGGGAGATAATGCAGATATTTTTATGTTTATTTAATTGTAGGAGACAAGCGGTTAGTTCAGTATTTTTGAATTTTGGAATTGGAGTTTGTAGAGGGATTAGTGAGAGAAGATTGGAGTAGATTAGAGCAGAGCCTCCACCTTTTCTGTTTAAACAGTCACTTCTATGGATTTGGAATCCAGGTGGTAGGATTTCTGAGTCAGCAATATGGGGTTTTAGCCAGGTTTCTGAGATGGCTAGGATGTCAGGTTGGTTGTGGGAAATCCAAGCTTGTATTTGGTGTATTTTGTTATTCAGGCTTTGGGCATTTGTGGTAAAGAACTTAAGGGTGTTAGGAGAGGAAGTAGAAGAAGAAGAGGGAGGGGTGAGAATGAATGTGTGTAATGGATGAAGTGGGGGTGGGGAGGAGTTTGTTGTGAGGCAAAGGCCAGGGTTAGGATGGATATCTCCAGATAAGGCTAGGTCATTATTGAGAATAACTTTTAGCTTTTTGGGTTTATTGAAAAGGAAGCCGTTTGTGGCTAGTAGTGATTTAAGAGTGAAGGTATTTGTTGTGGTGGAGAAGAGTTTGGGGTGGAATAGGTGCAGTAGGTTAGGAGAAATAAGAGAGGATGTTATTGCATGGAAGTGGGTTGCTAGAAATGGTTTTGGGAGAGTGCATGGGATGGTTTGAGTAGGTGGTAGGCATAGGGGTGTTTTGGAAGAGTAAGAAGTAGCAAAATAAAGAGGAATTAGTAGCACAAGAAGGGAGCATGGAACAAGGATAGTATAAATGGTATGGGATGACATACTTGGAGAATGTGAGGAAAATGAAGGGAGAGATGTTTGAGGAAGTTTACATGTTAATTGAGGAGAAGAGGTAGAGGAAGTAGAAGGGGATGTAAGTCTTTACAGGGAGAGAGAGAGCGACTGAGTAAGGAGGACAGGGTGGGTCAAGTGGGGTTGGGAGGAGTAGGAAAGGGAGGGGTGGTAAGGAGACGATAGTAATTAGTTAGTTGGTTTGGGTGGGAGGGGTTAGTTAGGAATAAATGTAGAGGTATTAGTTAATTGGTTTGGGTGGGAGGGGTTGGTTAGGAATAAATGTAGAGGTACTGGGGCGGGTGGGAATTGGGGGCAGGGTAGGGGTGCAGAGTGAGCCAGTAGGGCAAACGGAGTGGGAAGAGCCAAAGGAAGGAGAAAATGGGAGGAAAACAATCAGTAGAGTGTGAGAGCCAGAAGGTAAGTATGCACAGTTATGCTAAGTAAAAAGACTGACAGCAAGTTAGAGTTGTGGTTGGAAATGAAAGAGAAATAACAGTAGAGGAAGGTTTTAGAGTTTGTACTGATAATTGTTGCTTAGATCTCTGCTGAAACTGTTGTCTCCCTGTTCTGAGAGACTGCTTTCCAATCTATCTGCAAATATACATAGCTGAGTATATTTTTTGGTTTTTGAGTTTGTACTGTTAATTGTTGCTTAGATCTCTGTTGAAACTGTTGTCTCCCTGTTCTGATAGACTGCTTTCCAATCTATCTGCAAATATACAGAGCTGAGTATATATTTTTTTGGTTTTAGAGTTTGTACTGTTAATTGTTGCTTAGATCTCTGTTTAAACTGTTTCCCCACTTCCCCCTCTTTTCTACCGTGTCTTCAGTTGGTATAACTGTTTTACAGCTTGTGTGTTATCTAACTCAAGGATCACTTGCATAAAATTAGATCTGTCAGTAACAGCCTGCATTTCATTGCTGGAACCTGTGTTCTGAGAGACTGCCTTCCAATCTATCTGCAAATATATAGAACTGAGTATTTTTTTTGGTTTTAGAGTTTGTACTGTTAATTGTTGCTTAGACCTCTGTTGGAACTGTTGTCTCCCAATCTGAGAGACTGCTTTCCAATCAATCTGCAAATATACAGAGCTCAGTATATTTTTTTTGGTTTTAGAGTTTGTACTGTTAATTGTTGCTTAGATCTCTGTTGAAACTGTTTTCCCCACCTCCCCCTATTTTCTGCCATGTCTTCAGTTGATATAACTGTTTTTACAGCTTGTGTGTTATCTAACTCAAGGATCACTTGCATAAAATTAGACCTGTTAGTAACAGTCTGCATTTCATTGCTGGAACTTGTGTTCTGAGGGACTGCCTTCCAATCTATCTGCAAATATACAGAGCTGAGTATATTTTTTGGTTTTAGAGTTTGTACTGATAATTGTTGCTTAGATCTCTGTTGAAACTGTTGTCTCCCTGCTCTGAGAGATTGCTTTCCAATCTATCTGCAAATATACAGAGCTGAGTATATTTTTTTGGTTTTAGAGTTTGTACTGTTAATTGTTGCTTAGATCTCTGTTGAAACTGTTGTCTCCCTGTTCTAAAAAAACTGCTTTCCAATCTATCTGCAAATATACAGAGCTGAGTATATTTTTTTTGGTTTTAGAGTTTGTACTGTTAATTGTTGCTTAGATCTCTGTTGAAACTGTTTCCCCCACCTCCCCCTGTTTTCTGCCATGTCTTCAGTTGATATAACTGTTTTTACAGCTTGAATGTTATCTAACTCAAGGATCACTTAGATAAAATTAGACCTGTTAGTAACAGCCTGCATTTCATTGCTGGAACCTGTGTTCTGAGAGACTGCCTTCCGATCTATCTGCAAATATACAGAGCAGAGTATATTTTTGGTTTTAGAGCTTGTACTGTTAATTGTTGCTTAGATCTCTGTTGAAACTGTTGTCTCCCTGTTCTGAGAGACTGCTTTCCAATCTATCTGCAAATATACAGAGCTGAGTATATATATTTTTGGTTTTAGCATTTGTACTGTTAATTGTTAATTGTTGCTTAGATCTCTGTTTAAACTGTTTTCCCCACCTCCCCCCTTTTTTCTGCCGTGTCTTAAGTTGGTATAACTGTTTCTACAGCTTGTGTGTTATCTAACTCAAGGATCACTTGCATAAAATTAGACCTGTTAGTAACAGCCTGCATTTCATTGCTGGAACCTGTGTTCTGAGAGACTGCCTTCCGATCTATCTGCAAATATACAGAGCAGAGTATATTTTTGGTTTTAGAGTTTGTACTGTTAATTGTTGCTTAGATCTCTGTTGAAACTGTTGTCTCCCTGTTCTGAGAGACTGCTTTCCAATCTATCTGCAAATATACAGAGCTGAGTATATTTTTTTGGTTTTAGAGTTTGTACTGTTAATTGTTGCTTAGATCTCTGTTGAAACATTTTTGTCCCACCCACCCTCCCTATTTTTGGCTTGTAGTTTAAATTTGATGGCTTTTGCAGTTGTCTGCCCCACTGTAGATTTGATCTGGGACACTCCCCCAGTACCATCTCTTTTCCACATTCTACCTAATAAACTCTTTTTGCACTTGCTTTTAGTCCTTTTTAATTTAATTGCATTTTTAAGTGAATTGTTTTTACTACTTGCAACCACAAGCCTTTCTGTGTTGGAGGAAAGCCTTCTAGCTTATCAGTGGGAGCTGTAAGTACTAGGTAACCTGTCTATCACATAAGGAGTAGTTATGGCCCAGACATTGTAGTTATTGGCCATTTGGTCAATCTCTTCCATCTCTCTTAACTTTCAAATTTGAAAGGCTGCATTTGCACTTGTTTCTGTCATGTAACACGTCTAGTGCACATACAGATTCTTAGTTTTAGCACTTAAATTTTCTTATTCGTGCTCAGCACTTGTTCAGAACTTGTAAGCACTAAAAAAGCTATTAATTACTATAGCACTTAACCTTTTTTGTACTTACTTTTCTCACTTACTTAGAGAAAAACAGCTCTTGTACTCACTTTCCTCACTTATCTAGAGGAAAATAGTTTTTTATTCAGGCATGTCCAAGGGTCAGCTCCCAGTGTTCTCTCCTGTCTATCTGATGAATCTGGGCATCTTGAGGCAATGTAGAAATTGCCTCATGTACACAGACAATCCTCTCCTCCTACCACCCAACACTACAACCTGTAAGAGATGCACTTATCTAGCCAAACTTGAGGTAAAGCTCTCTCCAGTCAAGACTGAACTTGACAGTCAAGAGGAGAAGGTAAATATTTGCACCACACCACACTCATCACATAGTCTCACTAAATCTACAGCACCAAAATCCACACATAGTAACACAAAAACATTTGCGGAGGCTCTCAATAATAATCTGTCTAAGCAACAGAGACCTCCAAAGCAGAAACGCAAGCAACCTCCACCCCCAACACAAACCAAATGACACATAGCCCACAGACTCAGTATGCCACTCAACCACAGTCAATAAGGCAAAACAACGTACCCGACACACTAGTCATAGGTGACTCTATAGTCAGGCACACTGATGTCCCACTCACCAAGCTAAACAAGGAGAAGGTTACTGTCAGCTGCCTGTCAGGTGCCAGGATCCGCCACATAACCCACGCACTCAAGTCACTCCACAACAAGTACAAATATGACTCTGTCATTGTCCATGTTGGTGGGAATGACCTGAGATGTACCTCCTGGACTACATGAAAAGAGACATGGAAGAGCTTTCTGATCTTGTAGCCCAGGCAGGTATGACCCTAGCCCTGAGTAGCATTCTGCCATCACCCAGAATGATACCACAGTACAAGGACAAAATGATTGACTTCAACAATTGGCTAAGCTTCTGGTGTCATTTTAAGGGGATCCAATATCTGTCTGCTTGGGATGACATGGTCGACAGACCATGATGCTTTGCCACAGATGGCCTGCACCTGTCGCCCCTGGGATTCCAGATACTGGCTAAGGCTCTTGCTGCCCCTATAGTGCCTTTTTTAGGCAAGGTTCAAATGACAAATTCACCACTGTAACAGGAACAGGCAAGCAAAAACTGAGGGTAATGCTACTCAATGCTAGAAGTCTAAATCTCAAAATACACTCACTCGAGGCACTCCTTAAAATGGAGAACATCGATATCTGTGCAGTGACTGAGACCTGGCTCAAGGCTCCAGACAGCACCCCTGCACTACCAGGCTATAACTTATACCACACTTTTCAGCCATGTAACCTGGACCGAAACACCAAAGGTGGAGGTGTGTCCATATTCATTAAGGATATCCACACCTCCAGGCTAGTTGCTCAGCATAATGCATCTGAGATTATCCAAGTGCAACTAACTCTGGGCAAAACTGCAATCCAAATTGTAGCTTGCTACAGATCTCCCACCATGCTCCAGGATTCCCACTCCTCTTTTCTTGATGTGCTGGAAAATATTAGGGTACAACCAAACACCCTAATAATGGGCACCTTCAACTACCCCACCATTAACTGTGAAAACTACTCATGTACCAACTCCTTAGCTCAACACTTTCTGGAATTCATAAACTCCAATGCCCTGGATCAACTTATCCACACCCCCACCAGAGGCAACAATATCCTAGACCTAGTCATTACCAACATGAATGACCGGAATTCCCCACCTGAAGTCAACTCCTCATTGGTCTGATCCGACCTTAAGCTAATCACCCTTGATATCCACATCCCGCCCCCACCCCCCATTAACAAAACCACAGTAAAAATTTTCTCCAAAGCCAACTTCATGCTTCTTAAGACAGAAGTTGTGAAGTTCATGACACCCATGCAGATGGACAATTTAGTTACAACTGCTGAATCCTACACAAATGCACTCTATAAGCACTTACACGAGCGCATGGACTGTGCTATCCCAAACAGAACCAAGATGCTATCCTCCAAAAAAAGGAAGCCAATCTGGTGGTCCTCTGTCATAAACTAATTGTACAACAGAAGGAAGAAACTGTTGCAAAAGAGAGTAAAATCCCATGAGTGGAGGAGCTCCCTGGTGAGCCTCAGTAAGAAGCTGAGATCCCTTATAAGATCCTCCAAAGCTAGCTACAAAAACAAAATTGCCACAGTCTAAGGACAACCACAAAGCTTCTATAGCTATGTCAAGAATCTCGATGGCACACCCAGATCTGCTGAGTTACAGCACAATGGCATGAAAATTACAGAACCAACTAATATTGCCAACATCCTGGCAGATAGGTTCAGTGCTAACTTTACCCACCCCCTAAAGGGCCCATATCTATACAAGAAGAATGCAGAGTCCCTGTAATCACAACTATGCAGGTAAAAGCTGCACTCTCTAAAGGCAAAAACACAGCATCTATGGGACCGGACAACATCCCAGGCTGCGTTTTACACAAACTTCAGAACGAACTGGCTCCCCACCTAAGCACCATGTTCAATAATAGTCTCGCCTCAGGCTTTGTGCCCACTGAATGGCACACTGCAACAGTTATCCCATTCCACAAAGGGGGAGCCACCACTGATCCCGGGAACTATCGACATATTAGCCTGACGAACCTGGTCTGCAAGGCCATGTAACGTATTATCATAGAACTCATAAACAAAGACATTGGTAACCTCCAAACTCTGGATACTACCCAGTTCAGGTTTGTGAAAGGCAGATCATGCCTCCTGAACCTGATTGACCTCTTTAAGGCAGACACCAAAGCCGTAGATGAGGGTAAGGTGGTTCACACAGCCTACCTTGACCTTGCCAAGGCTTTCAACACCATCCCCCATTCTGGTATTTTTTATTTTATTTATTTATTTTACATTTGTTAAACATTTGTGGTATTATTGCTAAACTCACTAAACTAGGTATAAATCCCTACCTCACAAGATAGGTTGCCAACTGGCTCACTGACAGAATCCACACTGTAAAAGTTGCAGACTCCAAATCTGACCTCAAAGCAGTGACAAGTGAAGTACCACAAGGTTCCATCCTGGGACCTCTCCTGTTTGGTATCTACTTCTCTAAAGTACAGGCTAACACAGAAGGCCTCTGGCTAATGAAGTTTGCAGATGACTGCAAACTAGGAGCCACAGTCAAGTCCCCAAATAATGTGGACATCCTATAGAAGGGCCTTGCTGAGACAGATGCCTGGTGTCAGAGCCATGGTCTCAAGCTCAATGCCAAAAAGTGCAGTGTCATCACCTTTGGTAAAACCTCTGTACCCATGAACGACCACATAGGCAACAATCTACTTAACAACGAATGTGTTATAAGAGACCTTGGGACCCAGGTGGACAGTAGTCTCGCCTTTGATAGTCACATCGCCACAGTAGTCAGGAAGTCCTTCTACGTGGCACACTTCACCATAAAAGGGTTCTCACCCAGGAAAAAATAAGTCATTGTTGCCCTCTACTCGACACTCATTACATCCATTATAGAGTACAATGCCCCTTTTAGAATGTACCTCACAAGACATCTGCAGCAGCTGGAAAGGCCACAGAAGTACCTCACAAAAAGGATTACTGGCCTCAACAAATGCCCTACACTGACTGTCTCAAAAAACTCCAGCTTTACTCCATGGCATATCGCCTACTCCGAGGTGATCTCTGCCTAACATATAAAGCTATGTCAAACCCAGCGCTGTTGGACATGCTACACCTAAAGAAATCTCAATCCCTTTGAGCTATATGCTCTAGGGACCTAAACCTTGTCACCACAATAAACAGGACATGCTGGATGGACAGATTCCTGTCCCAGAGACTTTCCATACTCTGGAACAGGCTACCCATCTATGTCAAGCAAAGTTCTTCATTAGCACTCTTCAAGAAACATCTTGATGAGTGGATGGGAAATAGGAAATACACCCCGGGGATCACTTCTGTGTCTCTGCTCAACAGTAGCACAGGAAAATAACTTTCTTGGGTGGTGTAAGCCAGGGAACCTTGTTGGCTAGGCTTACATAGGCCCTTGGGCTGATAGCCTAGTACCTACCTTTGAACCTATGAACCTATATACACTTGGTCCACTCATAGGGGTGTGCTATCTATATTATAATTAGGTTGTGTTTGTATTATACCAGTATCACACTTGGATTCAATGACTGTCCACAACCTGCAGTCTTCCACAAAGCTGGTTGGACAAAGGTTGTGTAAGTCAGTCTTGACATCTGAGACTTAAATAAACAGGAAAGGGCCTAGCACAGAGCCCTGAGCTACAGACCTGATTACTGGACTCTAGATTTAGGTCACTGCACACACGTCAACATATTTATCTGTCACATATGTGATCCAGTGGTCTACGCACTTGGTGATGTAGGATTTTATGGATATGTGTGATAGTTTCTCAATAATACCTCATTGTGGATTTGTGTCAAATACCTTGGCCAAGTCAAGTTACACAGGATGATAGTGTTATCATCATGCATTTCCTTGTTGACCTTCTTGAGGACATCAAACAGATGTCACAGACATGATGTAGCCTGAACAAATCACATGTTTGGTACACAGTCTGGCCTTTTTAAAGAAGATTCATGATGACTGTTGGTCTGCCTCACAGATGAGGAGAGTCAGGATGGGTCCCTTGTATGGAAACATAGGCTGTCAGAAGGCTGTGTTGAAGTATGGATCCAACTGTGTCTGGTAGGTCATGTTTTGAGACACACTATAGGCAAGCTGTGATGTTGTCAGGGCCCATTGATTCTGTGTTATTAGCCATTGAGAGTGCACAGATGAGTTGCCCTCCTTAGAATAAAAACTGAGTAATGTTTGCATGTATACTTTGGCTGTTGGCCAGTGCGATAGGGGGGTGATGTGTGAAACCAACTGTTAGCAAGCAGATTGTCTATTTCCTCCACTTGGGTATGTTTGGTGGCATCCATATACAGGTCTGTGCTTAGTTGTACAGTCCCCATTAACATTTCACATTTGTGAAAAGACCAACAAATACAACCTTAGCAATTGATCACACTCTACCCACTGGTACTATGCAACACAGTTGTACAACTGTACCAATGTCATGTACTTACCTCAATTGCACTACATATGTCTATATGTGTTTCATGGGCAAGCTGTGCCTGAGCAGCCTGGTGCCATATCAGGAAATATTACAGATCAGTTGTCTGTGGCTTATGCAGAACATTTCCAGACACACATGCTAATTGTCACACAATGGTGCTGCTGACCACCTCAATTATCATTGTGTATAGCGACACAACTGCACATACAACAAATTCCATAAGGTTGTAATTGAATCAAAACATGTGATATATTGGTTGTGTCCATCACAGCATAACAACATATGTATGAGACAAGACTTATATGATCATGAAAACAAGGCTCCACACAAACTGTAATATCCAAAAAGCATGAGACCAGAATCCAATCCACACAAACTACATTTATTGAACGCTTTCATCACTTGGATAGAAACTTCAGGATTCTGAAGAAGTTTCTATTCAAGAGATGAAAGCTCTCAATAAGCATTGTTTTTGCGGACTGGATCCTGGTCTCCTGCTTTTTTGATAGTTATGTGATCATGTAATCAATATGGATTTAGAGTTATGTCTGTCACAGAAAAGTTAATGATGGTATGTAGACAAATGCAAACCTGTGCCATACTGCATCACTGTGATGGCAGAATGTGAACTGTGTAGAAGCCTGATCTGCTCCACTACAAAAACATATGTCCTAACATGCCACCAATACACATAATGCATCATACCATGTCAACAGTTCTCAGGAGGCATGTTACTACAGCTGTTATGGAAGGAGCATGTAATGCAATGACAGCAATGGCCATCAATGCATTAGCTCACATCACAGATTTTAGTACTCTCTTGTAGCCATACTGTGCATCCACATGTCACTATAGTACATGTCAATGACAGCAACATTGACAGGTCAACTGTTCATAGGGTCATAAGACATTATTAGGCTAATGGTCAACATCACATGAAATCCTAGCTGCTATTAAAATGTGTATAAACTAAATAAATAAAATAAAATAAATAAATAAAAAAATCCCTATATCTATATTATGGAAGATAGTAAGACTGTTTTGTACATATGTGTATATTTGTTGGATTGCATTACAGCCTGCCACTGTCCATATGGGACATGTGCACTGCAGCATGATAGAATTAGCAATCGCACATGCAGTGGTCTGTAGATGGCTTGAAGAGGCTCAAGGAAGGATTCTGCTTCATGATGTGTGCATGCATATTTAACATGAGGACATCCTCCAATCCTCTGTAGGAAGGATGTCACATGGCCAGAGGAAAAAGGAGGATGGTGGATGTATGAGGTTACATGAAAAGTTACGTAAGTCGTAGTGAAATAAAAAGTGATTCCAAAGATTGTACAATGACCATACTATACCACCAACCACAATACACACATAGCAGTAGTCTGAGCCTGATTTGAACATTACACCTGTGTATGTATCAACTATGAATGCCATGCAGTGTCACAGTAGCAAGACCACGTATGTCTGACTGTAACACTGTCACATTGCACTTTATGGAGTATGATAACATCATAATATGCTGAGAAGAACATGCTGTGAGGAGTGTTGGACATGGATGTGGAGTCACATTCCTGTGTAAAATTGCCTCAAATGTGATAGTTGTATGTAGTCAGATAAGAACCCCTATATGTGTAGGTAAATTAGCTTGCAAACACAATAGCTAATGTTACTGTCACAGCACAAGTTTTGTCTTTAATACTGTCAGAGTGCATGTTATACAGGATGAGATAATCATTGTATGCTACAGCAAGATGTTCGGAGGAGTGTTTGACATAGTTATGGACTCACATATTCTAAAATTGTCACCATATTGACTGATAAATACACACAACGTTGACTACAGTGAGTATAGAACCCCAACCTAACTATTTACAGAGCACAATACTTACCACAAGTGCTACAGTACAAGTCTGGCTTTTATAGGTTTGGACAACAGTTTATAACTGATGACATCAGCAGTGTCTGGTGAGAAGAGGATGGTAGTAGAAGTGCTCCACATGCTGGTATAAAATGGCTTCTCATTTGTCAACCAAGTGAATAAACAAACACACCCATGGTGGTGGTGCTGCGGTAGCGTTGTCATCTCACAGTAAGACACTGTCCAGTTCGATTCTCAGCTAGAGTGTCTTCTGCATGGAGACATGCATGAATGGGTGTACCTTCATTGAAGGTTGTGTGTCAGGGCTGGTAACTCGGCACGTAAAAATCAACTACCAATCATTAGCGGACCGGAGTTCCACTGTGGTGACCCCTAACCAGGAAAAGCTGAAAGACACAACAACAACAACACACACACACACACACAGACACCAATTGACCTCAGTGAGAACAGAACACCTACCTATTTACAGAGCACAGTACTTAACGCAAGCACCACAGCACAAGTCTGGATTTTATAGTGTCAGACAACACTTTATAACTGATGACATCACCAGAGTCTGGTGAGAAGAGGATGGTAGTAGCAGTGACCCACATGGTGTTTTAAAATGGACACTTGAATGTTAGCCGAGTGAACAGAGACACACAAGTTAATCAGAGGGAGATTAGAACCACTACCTAACTAACTACACTCAGTATTTAATGTAAGTCCCACAGTACAGTCTGTCTTTTACACTGCAACTGGACAATTCATAGTAGATGACATCATCATTGAACATTTGAGAGAAGATGTTGGGAGGCCTGAATTAAATGGATGTGGAGTCATGTACAACTATTAAAATATTTGTACACCATGATATGGTATTAATGACTGCAGGATATGCAGTTATACTCTTCTGACTAGACACAGACATACCAGTTGACCTGAATGAGATTAGAACCCCTACCTAAATGCACAACCATAGAACTATCTATTTAATGTAAGCACCATGGCACAAGTCTGACTTTTGCAATGTGCTGGACAATTTATAGTGGATGACCTCATCAGTGGATGCTTGAGAGAAGATGTTGGGAGGCCTGAATAAAATGTATGTATAGTCATGTACAACTTTCATAATATTAGTATCCCATGTGATTATATTAATGACTCTAGGACACACAGTTATGCTCTTCTGACTAGACACAGCCACACACGCACATCAGTTGACTAGAGTGAGACTAGAACCCCTACCTAAGTGCACCAACTAAAGAACTCAGTATTTAATGCAAGTGCCATAGCACAAGTCAGACTTTTACAGTGCTGATGGACAATTTATAATGGATGACATCATCATAGGATGTTTAGGAGAAAATGTTGGGAGGCCTTTATGAAATGAATGAGTAGCAATATATGACTATCAAGATAGTACCGTTCTACATGTTACCGAACTGATGTTAATAGGATAAATGCTAATGTTCCTGTGACTATGCACACATACTTACACATACATAGAGACACACACATAATGTGGCTGCTGTGCTAATCTATTACACATATAATAATTTAGTTCCCATGTGATGATTGCAACACCAGTAAAGTATCTATTAGTTTAAGGTATACACATTAGAACTGTAATCAGTGTAGAAAAATAATATTCATTACATATTGATTAATGAGCTGAGTTTGGAGTAGATACAAAATATAGTGGCTTTATAGGCAATAGAATGCAGGTTGCCTGAACAAACTATTGCAGTTATCAGAAGAGAAGTAGTTGAATATCATGTGATGACAGAAGGAAGAAAAGAAAAGAGGTAATTGGAGGAAAGAATGAAAAGGAAGGACAGGGATGAGTGAGGAAAGGAATAGAGCAAAGAGGATTGGGATCAAGTGGAATGATAACAATGACATATCCTGGAGCTGAGTAAAATGTTTTTGACAGCTTTCTTGAATGCAAGGTTATGAGTAATGTTTCTAAGGGACATGGGTAGTTTGTTCCAGGATAGAACAGGGGAAAAGCTATAGAGTTTCTGCCCAAAGGATTTTTTTGTTTGTATATTTGTAAGAGACATTGGTCAGAGCTTCTAAGGGACTGAGGGAGAGTATATATTATTGAGGAGATGCTAGGACAGAAGGTGGGGTTGTTCAGGACAGAATGAATGATATGGAGTTGAGTTAATAGAAGTTTGTTAGGAAATTCAAGCCAGTTAAGAGTCCTGAGAGCAAGGCAGTAGTGAGATTTAGATGGATGGTGGGGGTCTAAGAAGAGGCAAGATGCTAGCTTACTGTTGTATCTAATCAAACAACCTCCTCTCCTCCTTCCTCCCATATTAAACAACACTGACCCAAAAGCCACCGACTGTGGCAAAAAAACGACAAACAGCAAGGCAAGTACCAAACTTTTATTCTCTAGCACTTCGGTGTTGCCACCTTCAAGGAGTATCAAACAGTAACAAACATTTACACACATTTTTATATACCCTACATAATTAACATCAATTATTCAATTAAATAATTAATAGTTTCCAAATCTTTAAAGCAAACATTTCCACTTCAGGTCATTATTTAGACCATTAAGCACAAGTGTTTTGTACTTTAAAATATAAATACTCTCTTTATACCATATTTTTTTGTTTTAATATATTTTCATCACATAAACATTCCACAGTTTCTAAAACTGTGCCTTGTAACATAGTAATATCACTATCATGAAACATTTTAAAATGTAAAGCGATTATCTTGTCTTCTCTCATATTCCTAATATCTCTTATATGCTCCATGAATCTGACACGGAATTCTCTTTTTGTTTCCCCTATGTAAAACAGAGCACAAGGACATCTTAATGCATACACCACCCCTTTGCTTCTACATGAATAAGCATCTCTGGGTTCAAATTTAACCCCGTTTATATTATTAAAAGTATTCAGAATATTTACACGAACACTGCATGTCGTGCAGCATGATGTACCCTTTGTCACTAATAAATTAGCTATACTAGCAGCTGGTAAACTGAATCTGCCATTACTGTTTATCTAGCTACGGAGGTGGTGTTAGTGAAGGATATGAATGCTGTGGATGTGCTGTGATGTGGGAGGAAGCCGTGCTGGGTGGGAGTGATGAGGTTTTCTTTAGTGAGATAGGTCATAATTTGTTTATGTACACGGTGTTCTAGAATTTTAGAGAGGGGGAAAGTATGGCGAAAGATCTATAGTTTGAGAGGTCTACAGGTATTCCACCTTTATGAATGAGGGTAGTATGGAATTTTTTCCAGAGAGTTGGGACAGTAGAGACATTGATACAGCAGTTTATTAGAATGGAAACCGGGTATGCTATGGAGTCAACATCAGCCTTTAGGAAGGAAGGTGGGAGGTTATCAGCAGATGAGGAGCAGGGTTTGAGTTTAAGGAGAAGTTTTTTTTATATAGTTGGTAGGAACTTAGCTCAGTGAGAAAAGGCATTTATGTAGTAAGGGTAAGAGGGGGGGGTGGAAGAGTGTTTTGGTTAGAGGCCTGCATGAGTTTAATGATGGTATCAATGAAGTATGAATTAAAAATAGATGCAGTTTCTTGAGCTGTGTTATTGGGGCACGCATTAGGGGTTGATGGATTCCCTGGGTAGAGGATTCAGTTGATAGTGGGCCAGAATTGTTTTGGGTTTCTAGTTTCAGTAGACTGGGAGGTAAGATAGAAGTTATTTTTATCTATATTTGTGTGTCTTTGGCCAAGTTGCATAGTTCCCTGTAGTTTTGGTAATGAGTGGGAGAATTTGGTTTTGGTCCAAAGTTTCCAGGCCTTATTTCTGTGTTGTATAAGGGACCAAGTAGAGTTAGTAAGTCATTGGGAGAATTAAGATTTGACCCAAACTGTTCTAGGAGAGGCAATAGATAATTGAATAGTTATGTTGTGCTGCATATATAAACCTTGCTTTCCAAAGTCTTTCTAAATGCTCAGCATAGGCTTCCCTGTTGGCTGCTATCTCCTTGTTGGTTGTAGAATGAAAAGGAGAGAACAAGAGAAGAGCATTATGCATAGCAGTCTTGATTATATGCAGCTTGATATCTAATTTAAATAATCTTTATCTGTATACCTACACAATTGTGGGATGTCAGCAGTCCTACAGTCACCGAGCCACTGGTTGAGTGCATCCTGCTTGTGCCTTTTGTGGTCATTAAAGTGCCGCCTGCATTGTTCTCCAGTGCTTGGAATAGCAGTCGCAATGAAGACAGCCTTGGCCAGACTATTCCATGCCTCAGTTTTGTACTGAGACCCAGTATAATCTCCCTGTAGTGGCCTTCAGATGTGGCACTTTACAAGGAGTCCAGTAAAGATTCTGGACTCCTCCACACCCCACCTTTGAGCCCTAAATTGGGAAACTTCCCTTCTAGCTCCAGAACTGTCCACAAAGGACAAACAGCAACAGTTAAGAGTGATTTCTCTCCAGTTGGTGTTATAGCATTTAATGCTAGTGTACAAACCCAAACAACCATGTCAACAAAGTTTGCACAATGTTAGGTGGAGAACAATAGTGTCAGAGAGGAAAGCATTTCTTGAAATAGGAAGGTTAATCTGACAGCATTAGTGTATGGGTCGGTTGTTGCTGTATATGTTATTTGATTTAAGTTTGCAGACATGTATGGGGGGCATGTATTTTATGATCTGGCACATTTGTTGTGTGGCTTTACACATTGTTAAAATTAATTTATACAATGTGGTATTCAAACCTATGAAAAATAGGCAAAACATAATCTTCATGATAGGTGAATATTTATCCTCACTACAGAAGACGTGCTTGTTGGTCATGCTCATTAATTACATAAATGCACATGACAGAGTGAGGGGTTAACCATCTATGTGTGTGACCTGACAAGTTCATGGTTTATATATTAATGTATGTATGACTATCATTGAAGTGTGAAATCCATCCAAGGCTAGAAAAGATAATTATAATTACAGAAACATAATTGTCAGTATACTCTTAGTCACACATATAATTCATATGAGCTCCAGTGCTATACATACTTATTGTTATTTATAATTATGTTTACAATGTTTATTAATTGTTAAAATTAAGTGGAAAAACATTAATAAAATTGAAAGTGTGCTAGATTAGAACCCTGGTTCGCCTGCATTGTGAGCATTAAAGTATATCAGTTGCCACAGAGAAAGTTGACCTACAAGTGTACTTTTTACAGCAATTACTGTGCAGCACGCTCATTGCAACTAACATATTGTGTGTCAGACCTGCTCATTAGTTACACATATACATTAAAGAGCTGAGTTTTTAAACATATATGTGTGTGACATGAACATTCAAAAAATAATCATCTAGTTGAAGAACCATAATTGTATTGATACTCACAGTTACAAATGTAATATATCTCTGATATTCTGTGTATGCTCTGTGCACATGCTATACATAGTTATTCCTATGTGTAAGTATTTTTCTACTGTTAAATTTTATATAAAGTGAAACATCAGTAAGAAAAGTTTGGCATTTGCTGGATTAGAACTCAGGCTCACCTGTACTATAACTTCTAACTTACAACTGCTGCTGTAGGAACAACTACATAGTAGCTGTATATCTTCATATTCATTACTCTCTATGCCTGCTGACTGACGTGCAATGCCAATTAGCATGTTTGTGTGATGGCAGACCACACATGATACAATTTATTTGTTTTGAAATTGTCTACTGTCTGCTTCCTGCCTGCAGGTGTCTTGGACCTGCAGGTGTTGTGGGAGCTTGCTGACCATCACACAACACTGTTTAGTGTATTTGTGCAATGATAAGCAAATGATGCAACAATGTACCCATTTTGAAACTGTACACTGTCTACTTCCTGTCTGCAGGTGTTCTGAACCTGCAGGTGTTGCTGACCATCACACAACACCACTTAGTGGGACTGCATGCGGCTCGGCAAGAGATAACAATGCATCTTTTTTGAATCTGAGAACATCCACTTCTTGTGTGGACCATTAGACCATGATTTTGCAAAGGTAAGTGACAGGTAAATGTAACAAGCAGAGACACACATGCATTACTCTGGTAACAAGTGTTTATCAAGTTTCAACATTAAAAGATAAATGTGGGACTTGATATACAGATACAATATACTGTCTGGTTCATTGTGTTTACCAGGTGTGCTACACATACTTTTGATTCACAGGTATAATTTATGCAGTCTTTATCATGAAATGTATTTGAGTTATCCAATTCACTGTGTTTGCACTAAGCTGTGAGCCACACAAATATTAATATTTAAAAAAAACATAAACAACATTACAAAATAAAGTTTAGCACACATTATAGATTTTTACACACATCTACATTTGAACTATCACACCAATAAACCTGCAAAACACAGTAAAGGTCTTAACCCTCTTTGCCACAGATACTGCTTTGCAGCAGGAATGCAAATGATTGTGCATATAAGCAAGTCCCATTTCATCCACAGTATTAACACAACATATAGCACCTGTATACTCTTGGTTATTTGCACATGTGTTGATTACATATTTAGTGCAATGACAGATAACACAAGCATTTATGAGTCTTGTTTGCAGCAATGCAGCTCTGTCTTCTCTTTGTATTGTGTTCATTCTTCTCTTATCTGAGCTGTAATCTCAGACATGCAGTCTGTAGGGTATTTTGTATCATTGCCCTTAAAATTTATAAGAATATTGAATGACAATAATATAGAGTTTTCAACAAATGCAGGGGAGTTTAGCTATTAGTGAACAGAAACTGAGAAATGTGTGCTGCTCACTTTCATTTAAACTTTGATACAATTACTGTTATACTTTGTAAGTGTAACCTGGGTAACACACCCACTTCATGAAAACCAGTCCAAATTGCTGTTGTGTTTTCTTACTCCCTACCAGTAATTATACACAGGTGCAATCCATTACCAACCAGCACTAAGGGAGTACTGCACTGTTTACATCAGCTACTTGAAGCCAAAAATTTGGGATTAAGCAATTTTAGTGAGTTCACACCTCATTGGATCTTTACAATGCTCATAGGTCTAAATCTACACTATAAAAAGGGAATGTGTAGCTAGGAAAACTGAAAGTGAGGAGGGTTGTGTATGTGGGCAACACAGAAGAAGATATCTATTAATTTGGATTTCTCTGCACAGAAGTTTCTGATTTTGATAAGGTATGATTGAATTTTTCAATTACATACTAGATTTGCTCACATGTTACTAGGAATATATATATATATATATATATATATATATATATATATATATATATATATATATATATATATATACGGTTTCATTTTATAATCTTGAAATACTAAAATATTGAATTTTAGTATTTTGAGACTATAAAGTCAAAAGTGCAGTTACGCAAAACTGCATGATATCGAATGAGGAAATGTCGAAACTGTCATTGTGTTTTTGCACTTATGATGTGCGGTGCAGTTTGTGGATTTAGCTGGGGATTCAGGTAAGTGGTGTTCTTGTAAGGATATTGAGTAGGGATTTTAGTGTTTGTGAGTGTGTAGTGGTGAGTTTATTGTGTTTGTGTGTTTAGTGTGGCTTCGAAGTTAGTATAGTAGGTGTGTTTCTCTGTTGTGTTGTGTTTGTGTGTGTTGTTTTGTTTAGGTAGGTGTATGTGTGCTTGTTTGTGTGGTGGCGTATGTATGTGAATGATCACGATTTTGAATTTTGTGGTTTTGGGTGTCGGTTTTCTGGGCTTTTGACTTTATAGTCTCGAGGTACTAAAATTTGGTATTTTGAGATTATAAAGTGAATCTATATATATATATATATATATATATATATATATATATATATATATATACATATTATTATTTTTTTTTTTTACCTGAGTTCATCAAACTCCCATATTATTGAATTCCAGTTTGTCAACACTGAAAATATTGATATCCTACATCATCGAATGGGCGGAACAATGAAGATCCACCCAGGGTAAGTAATCAGTTACCAAAATAAAAAAATCCAAACAGCACCATCCCTAACAAACCCAGATGGGGTGCTATGCCCCCACATGCCACAACTAAATATACCAACTCCGAGATTGCACTAAAGTTGGGAAAAGGGCAAAGTTCCCCATCTCGCACAACGGGTTACTTACCCTAGGAAGATCTTTATTGTTCCACTGCTTCAATTAAGTGAGGTTCCATATTTTGAGTGTTGACAAAGTGGGATTCAATAATCTGAGATTTCGACAAAGTCAGGTAGACCCATATATATATATATATATATATATATATATATATATATATATATATATATATATATATATATATGTGTGTGTGTGTGTGTGTGTGTGTGTACATATATATATATATATATATATATATATATATATATATATATATATATATATATATATATATATAGATGCATTACCAAATGCAAATTTTATCTCTATGTATTTCACAGAAATTTAATGATGGCATAGGAGTTTTTGTCAGGGAATTTTACATTCTCAGATACACAGACTTGTTCACGTTCATCACAAGTGTTACTCTTGCAACTGTTTATCTTACACTTATTTCAGTGAAAGTAAATATCCCATATTGTCAATAACACAGTGGTGTCAGGCTTCTAAGATGGCCCATAAACATCTCTAGGGCAGTGCAGGGCACAGGTAAAGGTGACTGGCAATTGTATAAAAATGACTTTTGTTTTGTAAACGTACATATTTTTTGAGAAAGTTTTGGAAACACATAACAATTGACTGATGTGTTATCTTGCTTGGTACAAACTGTCAATTGCCTGTTGTTTTGATGGAGGGGGAGTCAAGTTCCATTTGTGTGTTGCCAGAGCCAATTTTTTTTAAAGAGGTTTTCTCTTGTTATTCCTTGTTTTGGATCAAACCTTGGTTTGTGTGTCACGTTGACATGTTACAAGCACATAACGTTTTATATTTTAATATCTGAAGTTTTGTGTTCCTCCAGTAGGGAATATGTGCATATATAAGCAGGACTTTTATGGATGTGATATTTTTGTGTAGTATCCTTTTTTTTGTTTTATGTCACCTAGAATTATGGCACCCAAGTGTCCCAATCCCCTCAAAACCCCTTTCATTGACTCTGAGCATTTAGGTGACACGGTGCCTTACTGCTTGAGAGAGGACATGGGAATGTGTCTGGCAAAATGCAGATTTGGAACCAGACAGTGAACGACATCAATGCTGTGTGTGGGGGGGGGGGGGCAGCAGGAATTATGATCAAGTGCATTACAGGGCCACTCATATGATTTCATTAGCCCAGAGGAGAGCAGCTTCATTGGCCTGTGGACAGCTGGCTATGGGGGGGGGGGCTATTACAGAGCCATCACTGGCACTGAATGAAGAGTTCCTGTCTACTGTCAGGGATCCAGAGATCTCAGTATGTAATTGATATGGTGTTGCTGTTTCAGGGAGAACAAGTATATCTCAGGACGAGCTTCCAGGTAAGCTTACATCTGTCAATTTTTATTCTTTTCTTGTATAGTGAAATACTGAAAGTAATAGTTCAGTTGTTTTAATTATTTTTTTTTTCAGGGGAGGGGAACCTATTGATAAATTGATACAGTTAACAACACATTCTGGTTCATTACACAGGGGCTTTGGGTGAATGTGTCAGCCAAGTTTCAGTTAAAAGTATTGTTAATAGATATATAAAGGGAAATAATTGGTACCAGTGTGTTACTGGAATTGTGATGATGGCATCCTTACATTTTGCTTAACTTCTTCCAGATCCATCCTCCCTAAAGTCCTTCTATGTGGCACATCTCATTACTAAGGGTTTTGCATCCAGGAAGAAAGAGGTCATTGTCTCCCTCTACTCTTGCCTCATTAGGCCAGTCATTGAGTACAGTGCCCCATTTGGCATGTACCTCACTAAACACCTGCAACAACTGGAGTGGCTGCAAAAGCACCTCACAAAGAGGATCCTGGGCCTTAAACATTTGTCCTATATGGACAGACTCAAAAAACTCCAACTATTCTCTGTCTTATATTGCCTACTTAGAGGTGATCTCTGCTTGACTTACAAAGAAATGCCTGACCCAGCTCTGTTAGAAATGCTATATCTAAAGAAATCCCAATCCCTCCACACCACACGCTCCAGTGACCTCAACCCCATTACCCCAATCAGCAGAACATGCTGGAGAGACAGGTTCATAACCCAGAGACTACCCATGCTATGGAATAGACTTCCCATACATGTCAAGCAGAGCACCTCACTGGCCATCTTCAAGAGAAATCTTGATGTGTGGATAGGAAATTGAAAATTCACCCCAGGGATCACTCTTGTGGCTTTACTTGACAGAGGCACGGGAACTAAGGTTGGGTGGCATGATGCCAGGGTAATCCCATGGGCTAGGCTTGTAAAGGCTCCAGGGCCATTAGCCTAGTACACACCTATGAACCTATGAACAAGTGTGGAGTCATCTGCATATGGTAAGCCAAACATTTTTATTCGAGTACTGATAAGCATTTGGCAGAAATATGCATGTATCCATATCTGTGAGGTGGGAGTCATGAGTGTGTGTATTGCTATACCAACTGTGATGATTGTACCAGTGTTAGTTTGTTAGCATATATTAAATTATAGTGTTGGTATTAATTTCTTTCCTGTGTTTGTTGCTTATTATCACAGGTGATCCTGACAGTGGAAGTGCAGGACTCTTACCACCTAATGTCATAGTATTGGCAGACCCTGATGATGATGGTGGCCAAGCAGAGGCACAGTCAGGTGGTGCAGAGATTGAATCTGACACTGAGGTTGACATTCAGCCATCCCCTGTATTTTCATTAGACAATGCTAGTAGGAGACCATATAGCTTAGTTTTAAGGTCTTCGCCTTCCATGCACAAGGTACAAGGTTCGATCCTGTCCTCCGACCAATGCCTATTTGGAGTTTGCATGTTCTACCTGTGTTGCCATGGGGTTTCTCCCATGTCCAAAAAACATGCTGAGTGTTTCCATCTCAAACTCACCAATGAATGGAGCTGTGGTCAGCAACACAGACTCTACATGGTGCCCTATAGGGGGAAGAGTTGTACAGACTGACCGCTTTGGGCATCTACTGTGGTATGCAGTATCCTCATGATAGGAGAACACGGATCACAGAATGAGTGCTGTGGCAGGCCTAGCCACTCACCAGTGTAAAATATGACTCTAGATGATTCAGGTCATTATTTTATTTATTTATTTACTTCAGTTTGGTGACGGGGAGGTCCACTGGGCTTGAGAGCCTGTTTTCAGTGGAGGCCTGGGGAGAAAAGCTCCACAGTACAATGTTAAATCACATAATGAAAATACTAGCAAAATACAAAGAACAATTACTACAATCAAAATAGGTGGAAATTCCACAAAAACAGTTGGTATACAGTATGAATTTATTTAAAATTAAGCAACTAAGATGTTAAGAAGAATTGTCCAGGAGGACGACAGGCATAGAACATAAGGATTAGAAGAGGGGATGTTAGTTACATTAACAATGTATGACTAAGAGGCACATTAGAGAGGTAAAAAGTTTAGCCAGGAGGGGAGCTTGGGAGGTATAGAATGAAGAGCACAGTTACATTTTCTTTGAGTGTGCAGGTGGCAGTCGAGTTGTGTTTTGAAGGAGTGTAGGTTGTCACAGATCCTCAGAGCAGAGGGCAGGGCATTCCATTTTTTAGCTAGGGTAAAGGAGATTAGAAGCTGACCAGCTGGGCGCTTTGGTTTGTGGATGGATATAAGGTTTTGGTGAGAAGATCTGATGGGTCTGGGGGGGGGGATATAAGGCTGAAGAATATTTGATAGGGTGGGGCAGTTGCTAGGTTGAAATATTAGTTTGTGGGCTAAGACAATTTGGAGGTAGTCTAGTTGATTAGGGAGTTCAAACCAATTTAAAGTTTGAAGGGAGGTACAGTGATGGGAGAGGGAAGTTGCCTTGGTGGCGAATTTGGAGATTTTATTGTAGCATACTTCCAGTTTGGAGGTTAGGGTGGAAGATAGATTTGTAAACAGAGGAGCACCATATAGAAGAGATGGGAGGAGATAGTTAGTGGCTAAGGTATGTCTAGTAGAGGGGGAGAGGAATTGTTTGTTTCTGTATAGGAGGCCAAGTTTTATGTGGGTTTTCTTGATGTTAAGTTGGATGTGGGTATTGAATTTTAAGTGTTCATCAATGGTGACCCCTAGTAGTTTGGCAGAGGGAACTATGTCAATGATGGAGTTGTTAAGGCTAGTAATTTGAAAAATGAGATTTTTTCAGTGGGGGTGGATTTAGAATGAGTGAATAGAAGAATCTTAGTTTTGTTAGCATTTAGTGAGAGGTGGTTTTGGTGCATCCATTTTTCAGTGGTTGAGAAGGCGGTTTGAGTTAGAGTCTTGAGTTCTGTAAGGTTAGAGTCATAGCAGTTCAAAGTTGAGTCATCTGCGTATTGGACAATTTTGGTATTGAGAATAGCTCTGTGGAAATTGTTAACGAAGATGTTGAATAACAGAGGGCCAAGTATGGATCCTTGGGGAACTCCTGTGGGGTTGGGAAGGAAGCTGGAGGAGGATTGGCCCCATTTCACAGCTTGGGACCTGTCTGAGAGGTAGCTGGAAAACCAGGTTAGAGTTTTTGGGGAGATGTTGAGGTTAGATAGATGGTTTAGTAGATGGGAGTGGGAGATGGTATTGAAAGCTTTAGATAAGTCTAATAGAACTGATGAAACTAAGTTACCAGAGTCTCGAGCTGAATTTACAGAGTGTAGGAAGGAGATAAGGGCTGTGTTGGTATTATGTCCAGGGTGGAAACTGTGCTGGGTAATAGACAGCAGTTGGTGATTGGTTAGGAATGGCATAAGCTGCAGGTGAATGCATTTTTCAAGAATTTTTGAGATGGGTGAGAGGATGGCTATGGGGCGGAAGTTGGAGAAGTTAATGTTTTTGCCACCTTTATGGAGTGGAAGAATGAAAGCAAAGCACCATAGTTTGGGTACATAGGACTCGAGTAGTGATCTATTTATCAGGATGCTGATGGGGAGAGCAATACTTTCGGAGGCAATTTTTAAGAAGGAGGAGGGGATGTTGTCAGGGGTGTTGGTGCTGGGTTTGAGTTTGGAGAGAAGTTTTTTATAAGGTTGGTAGACACAGGTTTAAGTTCAAAGATAGGAGTTGAGAGAGGTGAGGTGGAGGAAACTTAGGCAGAGGGGGGTGGGGGGATGTTGTTGGGGAAGGTTTTGGTTAGCTCGGCTATAGTAGAGGTGAAGAAGGTATTAAATAGTTTGGCAATTTCTTGGTCAGATTTGCTAGTATCAGGGCAGGGGTTGTTAGTTGTACCAGGCTTAAGGAGAGAGTTAATGGAGTTCCAGAATTGTTTGGGGTTTTTTGCATGATTTATTTGTAGATGGTTGTAGTAGGACTTTTTATCTATTATGACTTGTTTTTTGGCTAGGTTTCGTAGTTGTTTGTATTTAAGTAAGAATGCAGGCTGTTTATGATGGAGATAGCTTTTCTAAGATTTATCTCTTTGTTGCATGATTTTCTTGGTTTCTTTAGTTAGCCAAGGGGCAGTCTTGGCTTTAACTCTTTTAGTTCGTATTGGAGCTAGGGAGTTTAGGATAGTAAGGAATTTGGAGTTGAAGAAATCAACGGCTTCGTCTAGGGATAGTGTTTTTAGTGGGTTCCAGTTGGTGATTTTGAGGGAGTCAGAGAAGGTGGAGGGGTTAAAGTTAGATAAATTTCGAGTATGCAAGACTTTGTGGGAGAATGGTGAAGAGGAAGTAGTTCATGTTGACTAATGTTGCCAAAATGGGCATGGGTGGTTACCGGTGATAAGTGGGTTGAGGACCCAGCCTATTCTGACCCACATCAGGGACCCTTGGTAATGGTGGGAGGGGTATATGTGCCCCTACTGGCTAGTGTGTGCCCACTATAAAGCCCAGCAGTCCTGAGTCAGTAAGCTACTGGCTGGAAAAGAGTGCATTCAGACAGCATTTGCAGGACATACTAGATAAAGCAGGACAACATGAATTGGTGTTGATAATGGGTGACTTGAATGCACATATCAGGACAGATAAAATAGGATATGAGGACTGCCTGGGTCCACATGGGTGGGGCAACAGGAATAAAGAAGGAGAAACCATTATAGACTTCTGTCTGGCAAATGGCTTGATAGTCGCAAACACATGGTTCAGAAAGAGAGACAGTCACAGGATCACATACAAGAGTAGTCAATATGAAACTCAGGTAGACTGCCTCCTAGTAAGGAAAAGGCACTGGGGTAGAATTCATGTTTGCAAAGTCATCTCCAGTGAAACAGTCGGCCCACAACATAAAGCACTAGTTGCCACAATAAGCTGCAAGCAGTGGTCAGAGAAGAATCTAAAGTCAACAGAGACCAGGCTGAAGACCTGGAAGTTGACTGGAGAGAAAGTACAAAAGTTCAAGGAATTACTCAAGGCTCTAGCACCCCAAGAAGTGGAGGAAATAGGTGGAGTTGAAGAAGAATGGCAGCACCTAAAAACAGCATGAGTTAGGACTACAGAAAAGGTATGTGGCCGAGCCAGGTATGGAAATAAGGTACATAAGGAAAGTTGGTGGTGGAATGCAAAAGTCCAGGAAGTCATCAAAAGAAAGAAGGAGTGCAGGAAAAGTGGGAGATATAAAAGACTGACCAGGCTAGGAAGGAATACTGGTTGACTAACAAAGAAGCTAAGAAAGAAGTTGCAATACCAAAGAATAAGGCATTGGAGGCACTCTACCAACTCCTGGAAAGTGACTCAGTAAGGGGCACAAAGAAACTATATCAGGTTGCAAGGCAAAGACAGAAAGATAAAGAAGATAGTCGGACACCCTTCATAAGGGATGCCAGCAACAGCCTGCTCACCAACCCAGAGGGCATCAAAGGCAGATGGAAGGAGTATTTTCAGCAGCTTCTGAATGAAGAAAACCCCTGCCCCAGAAACAGTCTACAATGAGAGGAGAAGTAGAGGAGCCCACCCTAGAAGAAATAAGAACAGCACTAAAGAAGCTGAAGTCAGGGAAAGCAGCAGGCTCAGATGAGGTGACAGCAGATATGATAAAGATGCTGGGTGAGATAAGAGAGAAATGGCTCCTGAGGGTACTTATAGCAGTGTGGAGAGAAAGGCATATCCCAGATGACTGGAGAATAAGCATACTCATGCCTGTGTACAAGAACAAAGGGGACAGCCATAACTGTGGGCAGTACAGAGGCATCAAACTCCTATCACATTGCATGAACGTTCTGGAGAGAGTGATTGATAAATGGATACGGAAAGTAGTAGAATGTAAGATGGGAGATGAGCAGTTTGGCTTCAGATTAGGATGCAGCACAATTGGCCCAATGTTTGCATTGAGATAGATACTTGAGAAGAAGCTAGAGATGAGGAAAGAGTCCAACTGGTCATTCCTGGACTTGGAGAAAGGATATGACAAGGTCCCAAGAAAGCTGATCTGGGCAGTACTGCAGTGGTTTGAAGTCCCAGAAACATTGGTAGAATTAGTGCAGACTATGTACAAGGACCAATGACTCAAGTACAAACAGTGTTCAGCCTCACAGAGGGGTTCCCAGTGGGAGTGGGTGTACATCAGAGTTCAGCTCTGAGCCCACTGCTGTTCATACTGGTGATGGACTACATTAGCAAACAGGTTGGAGGGGACAGATCAACAAAGCTGCTGTATGCAGACGATGTGGCAGTACAGGCAGAATCTGAGCTAGAACTTCAGCAAAGAATAGGAGAATGGAATGCAAATCTGATGGCACAAGGGATGAAACTAAGCACAGATAAGACAGTGGTAATGGCAGCAAATTGGGGAAATCAGAAAAAGCTGAAAATAGAGATAGAAGGGAAGATAATGGAACAGGCAAACAGCTGCAAGTATCTGGGAGGGGAAGTTGGGGAGAAGGGTAGTCTGAATGAAGAGGTCAAAGCTAGAATCAGAGGGGCTACAGCCAACTGGCATAGAGTATCAGGTGTAGTCTATGACAGAAGAATGCCAAAGAAACTGAAAAGTAAGATGTACAAGACATTGGTGTGACCAGTTCTACTGTATGGTACAGAAACATGGGCAGTAATGGCAGAGCATTTGAGGAAGCTAGAGGTGATGGAGATGAAGTGCCTGAAATGGGTGGTAGGATGCCACACTGTGGAACAGATGAAGAAATGAGGACATAAGAAGAGAAGCCAAGGTAGCTCCAATTGCAGAAAAGATCAAAGAGAACAGATTACAGTGGTTTGGGCACATGTGTAGAAAATCAGAAGACAATCTGGTGAGGAAGATTTGGGACAGACAGGAAGAAGGTAAGAGGAAGAGAGGACATCCAGCAAAGAGGTGGCTGGATTGTGTGAAAGAAGATCTGTGACAGTCAGGCATGAGTGTTGAAGATGCCAGAGTGTGGCACTGAACTGAGAGCTGGTGACAGTTAACACGATGCCCCGACCCCTTATAGAAAAAAAAATGGGAAAAAGGGAGCTGATGATGATGACAGCCAGTAGGCTTACTCATGCCTATTCCAGTGACCCCTCAGATATTGGACAGGTGGATGGTGAGACACTTTATCAGGGTTATGTAGCTACTATGGCTTCAGTGTCTGTTGACTCTGGCCGTAGCCAAAGTTTAGGTGAAGTGCCACACAGGAAGATTGTTAGGGGTGCTTGGAAGAGGCCTTTTGTCCACCCTCCACCTGATCCTGGTGTGTCTTTCTATGCCACTCAATGTATGTTTAGGGTCATCATGGAGGCACAGACATGTTCTAGTAGAGCCTCTGAGGAAATGCTTAGGGTTCTGGACATGGCACAGCCTGACATTCATAACTGTCCCCACCATGTCACCAATTCTACGGATCAGATGAATGATTCATTGGTAAAGCAGTGTCTATGATGGAATGTCTGCTGGCAGAGGGGTGGCATCCATGTGGTCGTAGGTCAGCCACATCATCTGATATTAGCTAATGTGGCCATGCTCCATCATGCTCCCGTAGTGGCACTACTTCCACTCCTCCATCAGTGGTTGAGGTATCACACCTAGATGTAGTAGGCCATGATTCTGGGCATACTCATTAGGAGAGCTCATGCAGCAGACGTCAGTCACATTCAAGTAGCAGCAATGCATCTCATCATAGCCATGGATGTGCCAGTGCAACTTCTGGCAGAGCCAGTTGTCATGCTCAGGGATGATGACAATGAGCTGTTACCTCTACCATGCATGGCTCACACCTGTCTGACATACCAGGATATAGAGTGAGTACAAAGCCTGGCTGTATTCTTGCAGACACTCACACAAACGTTTCCCTGTGCCCATACAGACACACATAACAGTTACATGGGTCACTCATGAGGTTTACAGCTGATTATGTCTCAGTGACCATTTAATAGTTTAACCAAATGCCTGCCTGCCTGTCTGTCTTCTTTACTCACACACACACACACACACACACACACACACACACACACACACACACACACACACACACACACACACAC
Organism: Protopterus annectens; assembly: GCF_019279795.1. Lineage (NCBI taxonomy): Eukaryota > Metazoa > Chordata > Ceratodontiformes > Protopteridae > Protopterus > Protopterus annectens. The sequence goes on along the minus strand of NC_056747.1, from coordinate 1,267,360,962 downwards.
ACACACTACCTTTTGTGTCAGCCTCCTGCCCCCAACAACACCCTGTGCAAATGATGCTAACTGTGCCATATCCCTTGATTGTCTCTCTTTCGGATTCAGGGATATCCAAGTCTTTTTTCTGATGCCCAGGGTGCATAGCTGACTCAGTGCTTAGTATGCATGTGTTTGTGATGCTGTTTTCCAAATTGTAGTGCTTTCTTACAGGATTTTGTAATATGTACATCCCTTTCAACCTCTTAGACCAACAAAGCTGGACCAAGTCATAAATAATAGTGGCACAAATGCCCCAAAAATAGTGATAATTTTAAAATATTTTGGTCTTACAAATTTAGAAAGTTGATAGAATAACAGGTTTTGCATTGCCATGAGTTTTCTGAGGGATATGAAGTCTGAAACTAAAATGTCTGTCATTGATTTCTAATGTCCATCTTTCATAATTTGCCAGCACAAAACTTTATGGCCAAACTCTGGACATTCTGTCAAAATATGTTCATTTGAGAGGTATGATTGTGTGAATCTTTGATGCATCAGGCCTATTAGTTGATAAAGAACACATGTACTGACATAAGTCACTGCTGTCACATATTGATGTAATTGCTGTAAAAATCACCCGCGTTATGTTTACTTACATTACCAAGTAACAGTATGCAAGGATATGCCATTCATTTGTGTTCTTAGACATTTATTTTTCTATTATAGGTTCAACACTCTCCATGGAAATCCAGCAGTTGCAAGAGTTTTAATTTGGGGCTGACTCTGTCTGATGCTAGGAGTACACAGCCATTACATGGGTAGGTAATGGTTGTGACCGTTGCCTGGCATCAATGTTACTGTATGTATGTGCATAGGATGAAGGTTTTAGTCCCTTAGGTGGTGAGCATGTGTGCTATCCATTGCCTCTTAACCAGTGCAAGGGCATACCGTGCACGCCAATGTCTGTCTACACACACAGAGCTGGGGGTTCCTGCTCTGAATCCTCACCTGTGTGTGGCTGTGGTGACCCTGCCAGTGGTGGTGGAATGTGTGGCCCTTCCCCTTGGTGTTGCTGCTGAAGCTGTTTCCTCAGGATGATGTTGTAAAGCATGGCACAGATGGTGAAAATTTCAGTGCATGTACATGGATTGTACTGCAGGGCTCCCCCCGATGTATCTAGGCAATGGAACCACAACTTCAGAAGCCCAAACACGTGCTCTGTAATATTTCTGGTATGAGTGTGTGCTTCATTATGATGTTCTTCAGCAGGTGTGCGTACATTTCTGATGGGCGTCATCAGCCACAGTTCCAGTGCATAACCTGCATCCCCCAGTAAATGACCCCATGGGATATCCTCCCTAGAAAACATCTGCTACAGCTGAGAGTTGTGCCAGATATGTGAGTTATAGTAACTGTCTGGGTTGCCAGCACACACATTCACATTGATTGTCTTAGCATTACACATGACATGGAGTTAACAGAGCAGAAGCCCTCTCTGTTTACATATACCCTTACCTGTTCCACAGGTGGTGTTTTGATTTCAATGTGTGTATAGTCTATAGCAGCCAAGAATTCAGGGTACAGGGTAGTGTGCTACAGGTTGAACTACTGCATAGTTGTGGCTCTGTCCCCAGCTGTACAGGGAAAATGTATGTAGTCACTGGCATGTTGTATCATAGCATTCAGGAGTTGATGTAGGATCCTAGATGCTGATGCCTGTGACATACTCCAGCATGTATACTGATCTCTGGAATGTTCCTGTAGCTAATGATCTAAATACTATGCATACCTTAGTCTCCACCAGTATTGGTTCCCTTTGGTTTGCCTTTGCTGTCAGTTGAGGACAACCAAGGTTGCAGAGCTCCTGTAGTGTGTCTCTATCCACCCTATGGCACTCTACAATTTCCACCTCATGCAGATTGTGAAAAGTTAAAAAGGGTCTAAACACCCTTCTCCTCCCTGGCCAAGGTCTATTAGCAGCAGAAGCAGCATAGACTTGGGCCTGTTGCACAAACACATGAATAAGAGCAATGGCAGCCCTTAACATTCTTTCTGTGTAGACTAGTTTCTGTGGCTGTACTCCAGTAGCTTTTAGAATTCATGGGCAAACCTTGAACTGAGTCTACATGATTGCTTTATAGCTTGTTGAATAGCTCCTCCATCTTGGATTGGTTAATTAGCATACATTTCAGCAGCTTATGCTGTAATTAACATGCCACAGTGTTTACCGTGTTTGTGTGGCTCTACACACCATGCAGAGCTGCTTACTGAATACAAAACTGTGCGATTTTAGAGGACCATGTAGGCTTTATTGAATCTGCATCTCTGACCTCTTCATAATAACTAAAAAAACAGTCAACATTAAGTAATGAACTCAAGTCACGTGATCAAAAACTTTCACCAATAAAACTGTACACAATATACATATTAGTAAAACCCAAATATTTTACATAATGTTTGTGTTAAACTATTGCATCTATATTATCAAATAATCAACCCCATGTAAGCGAAAGCTTACAACGTTGAACCTTCAGAACAGTGATTATTTTCCAATGGAAAACAATCGCTGTTCCAAAAAAAAAAAACAGTAAAACATTCCTTAATGTGGGGGGCTTCAACCCCCACACCCTCCGACATGGGGGGCTGTGCCCCCCACACCCCCCTACTTCAATATACCAACTCCGAGATCGCACTACAGTGCTGAAAAGGCAAAGTAGTGAAAGCGGCCAAAGGAATTCTTTCTCAGGGAAAGAATTTGCTGAAAAGCCACTTTCCTATTTTGCCTTTTCGCGCTTTACTGTTCGACAAACATGCATTCGACAACCTGCATTTGGAATGGCATAAAAAGGAACCAAAATATTAAGTAAAATACTTCTCAAACCATCAAATAAAACATATAAAACAACAACAGATAAATCTATTATTTGTGCAGCTGTGATTTCAGTTGTAAAACACTCTTAATTTCATTGAGGCTGTTTAATGTTGAGGCACTGAGCTTTAACTAAACTATCTTCAGCTTTGTCAACAGCTGCAGTAGGGGACATTATAGGTTCATAGGTAGGTACTAGGCTATTGGCCCTAGGGCCTATATAAGCCTAACCAAAAAGGTACACTGGCTTTCGCCACCCAAGAAAATTATTTTCCTGTGATCCTGTCGAACAGAGCCACAGATGTGATCCCCAGGGTGAATTTCCTATTTCCCTTCCAATCATCAAGATTTTTTCTTGAAGAGTGCTAATGAGGAGCTTTGCTTGATATAGATAGGTAGTTTGTTCCAGAGTATGGGAAGTCTCTGGGACAGGAATCTATCCCTCCAGCATGTTCTGTTTATTGTAGTGGCAAGGTTTATGTCCCTAGAGCGTGTAACTCGGAGGGATTGGGATTTCTTTAAGTGAAGCATGTCCAACAGCTCTGGGTTTGACATAGCTTTGTATGTTAGGCAGAGATCGCCTCTGAGTAGGCGATATGCGATGGAGTAAAGCTGGAGTTTTTTGAGACGGTCTGCATAGGGCATCTGTTTGAGGCCAGTAATCCTCTTTGTGAGGTATTTGTGTGGCATTTCCAGTTGTTGTAGATGTCTTGTGAGGTACATACCAAAAGGGGCGTTGTACTCTATAAAGGGTCTAATGAGTGATGAGTAGAGGGGAACAATGACCTCTTTTTTCCTGGATGAGAAACCTTTTGTGATGAGGTGTGCCATGTAGAAGGATTTCCTGACTACTCTGGCGATGTGATTATCAAAGGAGAGACTACTGTCCACCTGTATCCCAAGGTCTCTTATCACACTTTCGGTGTTAAGTAGACTACCACCTATGTGGTAGCTCATGGGTACAGACTTTTTTACCAAAGGGGATGACAATGCACTTTTTGGCATTGAGCTTGAGGCCATGGCTTTGACACCAGGCATCTGTCTCTGTGAGGCCCTTTTGTAGGATGTCCACATCGTTAGGAGTTTCGATTATGACTCCTAGTTTGCAATCATCTATGAACTTCATTAGCCAAAAACCTTCTGTGTTTGCCTGTATTTCAGAAAATTAGATAACAAACAGGAGAGGACCCAGGACTGAACCCTGTGATACTCCACTTGTCACTGGTCTGAAGTCGGATTTGGAGTCTGCTACTTTCACAGTGTGGGTTCTTTCAGTGAGCCAGTTGGCAACCCATCTTGAGAGATAGGGATTTATACCTAGTTTAGTGAGTTTATCTATAATTCCAGAGTGGGGGATGGTGTCAAAAGCCCTGGTGAGATCTAGATAGGCTGTGTGAACCACCTTACCCTCTTCTAGGGCTTTGGTGACTGCTTCAAAGAAGTCTATCAGGTTTAGGAGACATGATCTGCCTTTTACAAACCTGAACTGGGTGGAGTCCAGAGTTTGGAGATTACCAATGTCTTTGTGTATAAGATCCAAATGGGGCGCTAGTTCCTGGGGTCCATGGTGGCTCTCCCTTTGTGGAGTGGGATAACCGTTGCTGTGTGCCATTCAGTGGGGCACAAAGCCTGAGATGAGGCTATGATTGAACATGGTGCTTAGGTGGGGTGCCAGTTCATTCTGCAGTTCATGTAGAACGCAGCCTGGGATGTTGTCAGGTGCCATGGATGCTGTCTTCTTGCCTTTGGAGAGTGTGTTTTTTGCCTGTGCAGCCATGATTACAGGAACTTTGCTTTTTTCCAGTATAGAGATGTGCCCTTTAGGGGGTGAGAGGGGGGGGTAAAGTTATCACTGAACCTATCTACCAGGATGTTGGCAATATCAGTTGGTTCTGTATAGTTAGTGCCATTGTGCTGCAACTCAGAGCAGATCTGAGTGTTGCCATTGAGATTGCTGACATAGCTATAGAATGCTTTGTGGTTGTCTTTAGAGTCAGTGGCAATTTTGTTTTTGTAACTAGCTTTGGAGAATTTTAGGAGGGATCTCAGCTTCTTATTGTGGCTGACTAGGAAGTTCCTCCAGTCATGGGATTTTACTCCTTTTGCAACAGTTTCTTTCTTCTGTTGTAGAGTTTGTTTATGGCAAGGGACCACCAGATTGGCTTCCTTTTTTGGAGGATAGCATCTTGGTTCTGTTAGGGATAGCACAATCCATGCACTCATGTAAGTGCTTAAAAAGTGCATTTGTGTAGGATTCAGCAGTCGTACCTCTATTGTCCGTCTGCCTGGGTGTTGTGAAGTTTGCCACTTCTGTCTGAAGAAGTGTGAAGTTGGCTTTGGAGAAATTTTTTACGGTGGTTTCCCTAATGAGGGTGGGTGCGGGATGTGGATGTCTAGGGTGATTAGCTTGTGGTCAGATCTGACCAATGAGAAATTGACCTCTGCTGTGGAACACCGGTCGCCCATGTTGGTAATGACCAGGTCTAGGATATTGCAGCCCCTGGTGGGGGTGTGGTTAGGCTTATCCAAGGCATTGGAATTTATGAATTCCAGAAAACGTTGAGCAACAGAGTTGGTACACGAGTAGTTTTCCCAGTTAATGGTGGGGTAGTTGAAATCACCCATTATTAGGGTGTTGGGTTGTACTCTAATATTTTCCAGTGTATCAAGAAATGAGGAGTGGGAATCCTGGGGCATGGTGGGAGATCTGTAGCAAGTTACAATTTGGATTGTGGTCTTGCCCAGAGTTAGTTGGACTTGGATAATCTCGGATATATTATGCTGAGCAACTAGTCTGGAGGTGTGGATATCCTTCATGAATATGGACACGCCTCCGTCTTTAGTGTTCTGGTCCAGGTTAGGTGGCCGAAAGGTGTGGTATGAATTATAGCCTGGTAATGCAAGGGTGCTCTCTGGAGCCTTGAACCAGGTCTCTGTCACTGCACAGTTGTTGATATTCTCCATTTTAAGGAGCGCCTCAAGTGAATGCATTTTGAGGTTTAATTGAGTAGCATTACCCTCAGATTTTGCTTGCTTGTACCTGTTAAGGTGGTGAGTTTCTCATTTGAACCTTGCCTAAAAAAGGCATTATAGGGGTGGCAAGAGCCTTAACCAGTATCCGGAATCCCAAGGGCAACAGGTGCAGGCCATCTCTTGCAAAGCATCGTGGTCTGTCGACCATGTCATCCCAGGCAGACAGGTACTGGATCCCCTTAGAATGACACCAGAAGCTTAGCCAATTGTTGATGTCAATAATTTTGTCCTTGTACTGTGGTATCATTCTGGGTGATGGCAGGATGCTACTCAGGGCTAGGGTCATACCTGCCTGGGCTACAAGAATGGACAGCTCCTCCATGTCTCTTTTCATGTAGTCTACAGAGGTACATCTCAGGTCATTCACACCAACATGGACAATGACAGAGTCATATTTGTACTTGTTGTGGAATGACCTGAGTGCTTGGGTTATGTGGCAGATTCTGGCACCCGACAGGCAGCTGACAGTAACTTTCTCCTTGTTTAGCCTGGTGAGTGGAACATCAGTGTGCCTGACTATAGAGTCACCTATGACTAGTGTGTTGTGTACGTTGTTATGCCTTATGGGCTGTGGTTGAGTGGCACACTGAGTTTGTGAGCTGTGTGTCATTTGGGTTGTGTTGGGGGGGTAGAGGTTGCTTGCATTTCTGCTTTGGAGGTCTCTGTTGTTGAGCAGATTTTTTATTGAGAGCCTCCATTAATGTAGGTGTGTGTTTCATGTTTCTATGTGTGTGTTTTGGTGGTGTAGGTTTTGAGGGACTATGTGACGAGTGTAGTGTGGTGTGGTGCAAGTGTTTACCTTCTCCTCTTGACTGTCTAGTCCAGTCTTGGGTGAACTTTGCTTCCAGTTTGGCTATATAAGTGCATCTCAAACAGGTTGTAGTGTTGGGTGGCAGGAGGAGAGAGTTCTCTGTGTACATGAGGCAATTGCTGCATTGGCCCAAGATGCCCAGATTCATCAGGTAGACAGGAGAAAACACCGGGAGATGACCCTTAGACATGCCTGGATAGGTGCTTATTTATTAAGTACTAAAAACTGTTTTCCTCTAGACAAGTGAGAAAAGTTTAGTGCTGTAGTAATTTGTAGCTTATTTAGTGCTTACAACAAGTTTGGAGCAAGTGCTGAGCTCAA